>NC_056730.1:128035591-128335591 GCF_019279795.1 Protopterus annectens | reverse complement strand
ACTGTATGAGTGCTGCCGTGTTATGTTTGGTACGTTTTTCTTTGTTGGTGTTTCTTTTCTCTATCTTGCAGTCTATCTCCTCAGGCATTGTATTTTATTTTATTTATTTACTGTTTTTTTTTGCTACCCATATTGAACTTGGCTAAAGGCTTTGCACCTGCTGTTGAGCTTGATTATAATCCACAACAGAGTCGGAAGCGGGGAACTGTTTGACTTTCTAGTTTTTAAGAGGTGATAACAACCCTTTGCTTATTGATGATGAACTGGTACAGGAACCTGATGTGAACCAAGGAGTAAGTGAACAAAGACTACTCCATGAACAGTTAAGGACTTTGGAAAATGATTTATATCGGTTAAAGAGATTGCAGTGTCATCGGTTTCATATGGAGGCATGTTGCACCTTACAAGTTATACCACGAGGTTTGCAGATCTTTGTCATGCCTACGTTTGGTGAGTTACACCCTGAACTACTGGCCAAATGGCAGAGAGCCAACTTGGACACTAGTTTCTCGTACATGCGGCTTCTAATAGAATATTTTGCACTGCTTGAGGAAGAACTTTGTGTGAAAGTACAGTGTATACGGGAGGATATTTATAACAAACACTGTAATGACTTAGCTCATGTTAGGATCAGCGTGGTCATAGATCAGGTGTGTGTGTGTGTATATGAATGAAAGCTACTAGTGCAGAAAAAGAAGAAACTACAAAGATATATGAGAGACTTTGCAAATAACCATGTTTTTACTTAGCTCAGAGAGAAATATGTGAGACGGGAGTCTGTAGCTTCATCCCATACTAAACATGCTATAGATTCAGCTGTGTCTCACTCATCCAGCAAAACGGTAACATTGAAAGGTGATAAGATGTCATCAATCCCCCCCCAACATGTAATGCAAATGCCCATATTACAAAATACATCTCTACCTGAAGTAATGGAGGCAGTTGTAGCTTCCTCTAGTAATGCATGTGTGTATGGCACTCCAGAAGAAGGAGCAGTGTTATGCGCAGCTTAGTTAACTCCTTTTAACACAGCTATAACTGAACCTGTTGTTCGTAGGAAATTGATGCCTGCTAATCCAGAGCAGGTTTTTTCCAACTTGCCCCTGCCTTTTCGGAAGAACAGGAACCAATACATTGGAGAACCGGGCAAAGAACAAGAGGAAACATTCGTCCCAGGAAGGAGATGTCTGGACATTGAAAAAGACATGGAAGCAGGCCAACTGAACCTTGTTTGGAATATTTCTACCAGGAAGTTAACTGATATTGAAACCAACATACTTAATAGAGGCCTTTTGTTTTGTTCCAGCCCAGCCAGCAGACTTACCAGATACTCTTGTGGAGCTACAATTATTTGCCAGGAATGTGATGTTAAAATTTATGTTTGGTAATGTAGACTCTGGTTATAAAGTTCCTATTTTTAAAAAACCTAGCATGTACACACCACAATATCATCCAGTGTTAGATGTGTTTATTAATTTGTGTGAAGATGATATTTACTGTTGTTTGGGTAATAATCATAGGAGGAAGGGATTTGTGAATCTTCCAGTGAAGAGAGACATACACTTACATCTTTTCAGCAGGATAGTAATATTGTTATTCGACCTGCTGATAAAGGAGACTATCGTGGTTATGGATAGAGCCTTTTATTTTGACAGCATTAAGTGAATGTTGCATGATCTGCTCACTTATAGGTCTGTAAACCTAGGTGATATACAAAGGTTAGAAGGGGAATTGATGAGATCATTGGCAGAATGTTTGAACAATGATTTAATGTCTAAAGATCTTTTTTGATATTTTATAGTAGTATAGTATGTGTATACCAGTGTTTAATGGTCTTCCGAAGATTCATAAGGACCCACTCCTCCCCCCTTTTAGACCGATAGTTGCTGGGGATAGTTGGCTCACTGAGCCATTATCCATATATCCTGAAAAGCAATTGATACCCATATTAACAGAATGTGGTTCTGTTTTAAGGGACAGTAAACAGTTCCTACAGGACTTTTATGAATGTGTTAATCAAGATTCATTTGTCAATTCTTATTTGGTTACACTTGATGTAAAATCTCTGTTTCATGTTATTCCTAACTTTGATGGAATAGAAATGGTTAAGAGAATATTAATTTGTAAAAGCACTTATGACATCAGACACGTAGAGTTTCTTTATCTTTTACTAGAGATTGGTGTTGGGATACAACGTTTTTACCTTCGATGGCAGTTATTATATCCAGACCTCTGGCGTAGCTATGGGCACATCTTGTGCCAATAGCTACGCCAATTTGGTCATGGTAGAGTGGGAGGAGATATTTATACTTGGCTCAGGTAGGCATAGTACATCCATAAGCTTATATCGTCATTTTGTAGATGACCGATTTTTATTATGGAGAGGAAATAAAGAACAACTTCACATGTTTGTGAATGAATTACATACTAGCAGTACTTTTTTAAGATTTACCTTGAAATACTCAACCAGGATGATTGACATTTTAGGCTTCGTGCCTCATGAATAGAGAAAGGCAACAGTCATCCCTCTGCACAAAGGTGGGCCATCTACAGACCTTGGAAACTACAGACCCATAAGTCTCACTAGTCTTATATGTAAAGCCATGGAAAGAATTATCATGGAGATGATCGATAGAGATATAGTAAACCTGCAGATACTGGACCCAACCCAGTTTGGTTTTGTAAAGGGCAGAACATGCCTACTCAACTTGGTGGATTCTTTGAGAAGGTCACAAAAGCAATGGATGAGGGCAAAATCGTTCACACTACCTACCTTGACCTGGCCAAGGCATTTGACACAATACCCCACTCGGGTATTGTTGACAAACTCAAGAGGTTAGGTATAAACCCGTATGTCACCCAGTGGATAGCCAAATGGCTCACAGACAGGACAGAGGAAGTTAGAATTGGGGAGTCCACCTTTGCAAAGAGGCCAGTCACAAGTGGAGTCCCTCAGGGATCAGTCCTTGGACCGCTCCTTTTTGGCATTTACTTCTCAGAAGTCAAGGCCAATGTCAGTGGTCTCTGGCTGACTAAATTTGCAGATGATTGCAAATTAGGAGCTGTCATTGAATCTCACACCGACACAAATGTTCTCCAGGAGGGGCTGACACAGACAAACAACTGGTGTCAGAGTCATGGACTAAAACTAAATGCCAAGAAATGCATAATAGTATCCTTTGAGAAGTCATCCATCCCTTGTAACTATCATATTGACAACACACCCCTTAGAGTTCACCCAGTAGTCAGGGAATTAGGGACACACATAGATAGTAATCTAGCCTTTGATTATCATGTGTCTACAGTGGTGAGGAAATCATTCTATGTTGCGCAACTTATAAACAAAGGTATGGCATCTGAGTCCAAGGAAGTCATTGTTCCACTGTATTCGGCATTCGTCAGACCTGTCATTGAGTACAATATCCCCTTTGGTATGTACCTAACCAGGCATATCCAGCAACTGGAACATCCACAGAGGTTCCTCACTAAGAGAATACAGGGTGTAAGTAATATGTCCTATGCAGACCGCCTCAAGGCCCTATCCCTGTATTCTGTCTCCTCCAGGCTTTTGAGGGGAGATCTATGCCTGGCATACAGGCCATTGTTAGACCCCACTCTGATGGACCTTCTAAATATCCATAAAACAAACAGTATCAGAATTACCTATTCTAAAGACTTAAACCTTGCCTGTGATATAAACAGGACCTGCTAGAGAGATAGGTATGTATCCCAGAGACTACCCCATCTATGGAACGGGCTCTCCATCCATGTGAAGCAGAGTTCCTCCCTAACCCAGTTCAAGTGCAGCTTGGACAATTGGAATGGAAACCGAAAATCATCCCTGGTTTGGCACCTATGTCTCTGATCCAAACAGGTAACCTGTAAATGGTTCATCTCTCAGGCTCATGCTTATACTTATCAAGGGTATTAGAACTCGTCAGAGATTTGGGATGCATGGCTAGGCTTAAAAAGCCCCTTGTGGTCATTAGCCTAGTGAACACCTATGAACCTATGAAGATGTTCAAGCTTTGAAGGGTAATGATGGTAGTTATTATACTAAGCTGCACAAGAAGGATTGTTTTCCTCTGACATATTTACATTGCACAATTATGCATCCCCAGCACGTATTTGGTAATTTACTTAGAGGACAAGCTTTGAGAACCAGTCGACTTCATAGGAAAGCTGAAATTTTTAATAAAGGATTAGACCAAATAAGAACTGAGTTTTTGGGTAGAGGCTATTAAAAATGTGAGATTGGAGAAGCACAGGATTTGGCTAGGAAGGCTAAGGACTCTACTGAGAGGCCTTTCTTTTCATCTCATAGGTGGGTATATAAGCACAATTTTAATTCACCATGGAGTTTGTTTTTTAGTTTGACATACTCTAGTAATGATCATGGTATAAGGAATATTATTAATAAACACTTGCATGTTTTACAGACAGATAATGACATAGCTAGATTGACAAGTAGTAGATTTAAGTTTGGATATAGGAATAAGATGTCTCTACATCATAAACTCTACTATCCTGGCAGTGCACAGGGAAAAGATATTCATGATGAAGTAAGGGGTACATGTAAGTGCAATGCATGGTCATTTTGCGCATATATTGATGTGTCTTCCACCTTTAGACACCCTCAAGGTAATCAAGAGTTTACACTGGAAGTTGGAACTGATTGTAATACTAGAAATTTAGTTTACTTAGTTCGATGTTTATTTTGTCATTCATTTAATGTAGGCAAACCTAATAGACACCTACAAAAGTGAATATGGGATCATTTATATTTTACCCGTAAAGGTATGAATTATAGTGCCATTGTGAAACATATGAATGAACAGGGTGAAGGACTTGAATAAGTTTCTAGTCTTAGATGTTATACATGAGGGTGTTAGGGGGGGTGATATTGTAAATGCTACACAGCAACCTGAATTAAGATGAATCCTTTAGTGAAGGGCACATTAAGGATTAGGCTTAAATGATCATATATCTGTCCAGCCTGTTCTAAAAGCATGGTCAGTTAGGAAATAAGGTATTATTAATTCAGGGATTTCCCAAATTTTTTATATACATTTTCTTAGTCATTTTGATGTTTGTCTGGCATTGATTGTTTCAACTAATATGCTCTTATTTGCTGTTACCTAGCAATTGGGAATGCTTTTATATTGATTGGTTACAGCTGATTGTGGAGGTGATTGAATGTATTACTTAAACTGTGATGTTTTTTACTAGTGTATGATCTGATGAAGCAAATAGAATTTGCGAAAACATTTATCTTTTAATAAAACTGTATTTTTTTAAATAGCAGAGCTGTCATTTAGCTTTTAACAGCTTTATCATTTAATTATTGTTTTTTTTTTTGCAACCTCAATCCTTTATCTTGTAATGATCATTAAGCCATCCCTCTGGTCTCCCTTTTCACCCATTAATTCGTCTTGGGGAGTGAAATAACACCATCTTAACCATTTCCATGAGAGGTGAGAATTGGGTGCTATCATTCACTGTGAAAGTTGGGTCTTTTTATGTTGCACTTACCTAACATCTTTACACTGACCACAAGTGATGTCTGTTTCTGCTTGCCATGTACAGTTTATGTGTATTTCTATACATGCTTATCCCTGACTGCATGCAGCACATCATGTTATGCAACCACGGTTATCTTGAGTCTTCATCACGAACCAGTCTGCAGCACCTCCCTCCTATTATCCCTGAGGTAAATAAGCTAAAATTTGCTGTTCCTCTCCTACAGTACTTCTTCCAGTTTTCCCAGTGCCAGATCTGCTAGTCAAATCCAGGTCACTGATTTTGGGGGTGCTGATTTTTTATCTCAGCCATTTCAAATTCACAGCAAGCTGCCCCATTACATCCTGAAGAACACAGTAACTTGAGGCTGAAAGACAGTAATAATAATAATAATCTGCAAATAAACATTTCAGACCACAAGCTGCTTGCAAATGCTCTGCTTCAGGTCACATAATCTAGTCTTCCTAACCTCAAGACACATAGTGCCAATCATTTTCACTATAGCTTCTCTTCTCTAACTTATAACATGTTGCTACTGTAACTGATGTAGGAATTGCACATAGTACTTTCTGTTGATTGCCTTTTTAAATAATGTTTCTATTATTTATTGACTATATCTTTGTTTTTAGTGTGCTCTTTTGTTGTATAAATTAATTTTATTTTTTCCACTTGATGCGTGTTCACATTTCAGGGTTGAGACTGAAATTGGTCCAATGGGATCAGTGCTCTACCCAAGTTATAAGATTGTATAAAAAATAAATGGATTATCACCAAAACGTGTGTGTGTGTGTGTGTGTGTGTTTGTGAGGCACCCTGAAAATTCTCATGATTGCCATATACATATGTCTGACCTGTATTTTACCTTAAATGATGTGCAAAATAAATGCTCAGACATCACAAACTTTGCATGTAGCCAATACCCCCCCCACCCCCAAAAAATGTTCTTGTGTAGTGTATTGCAAGTGATGATGACTACCCCTTTGAGCTCTGTCTCATGACTCCTGTCCACAGTCCAGAAACTGTGGTAAACATGCATGTCAACACTGACCCATGTAAAGACTGAGAATATAATCAAATTTATATTTAGGCTGCTTAAGGCTTTCTTTTAGTGCTAGGTATATTTGATATGTCCTTACAAAATTCTCCTGAGATGGCTAGTAAAATATTTGTTGTCAGTGCCATGATGGAGAGCATGCTTTTGTGGAAGCTTATGGGCATCCTTGGTGTAAGGCCATGTTGCATCATGTCCCATGCACCAAAACAGCATCATTAGAAGGAGTTCACTGTAATGGGAAACAGTACAATGGACATGAAAAATGAACCACCCTTCAACACATTGATTGGCAAAGTATGTGGTGGTGCTGGCAAAGCAGAAACATTTGGTCAACAGCGATTGGGTCATGACAATAATAAAGTGATAGTGCCGCACATGCTAAACTTGATCCATGCAGTTTTCCTATATGACTATGTTGGTTTGTGCATAGTCAATGCAAAATAGGAGGATGGTGTTATGGGTCACAGTCATCATCATTTGACAGTGGATAGGTGACATAACACAAGACTGGTAACAAAAAACTGGGTGGAGAAATGTCACTGCAGGAGCTGCATGCAAGGCCACTCTACACTGGAGGCATCTTGGTTATCATAGATCATTTCATTCTGTGACAAGGATGGCGTACCATTGTGCGACTAACCTGGTGTCACTTTGCTGATGAGGGGTAGAAAGGGCTCAAGACCTCCAATGACAGAGATGGTGTGCTGCTTTATGACCTTGCCATAGAAAGAGCTTGCTGCTGAGATGTCCCAGGCCTGGAGTCAGATACTTATTGCTACCTACCATAAGTGGTGCAGGCCTCCTAATGGCTCCAGAGACAGTTATGGATCATGCCCCCTATACGGGCCCATGTACACATCCACCCAGGGTACGTACCTTTCTCTGGCCATGGTCAACACAGGCAGTGTGGGCAGACATGATGACACTAGTAATCCTAGACATGGAGGTGCTAACTGTGGTGGAGTGTGCCACCACAGATTTCACAAAATGGGTCATTTCCTGATGTCTGTGTTTCATGCCCTCGGTGGGTTCATAGTGGAGCTGGGTAGTATCCTCACAAATGCCATACAATGCACCTGTGAGCTCCTTTATGGAGAGTGTGATATTAGACTGTGCCTGGATGACACTTCTGTACATCTGCTGATTTATCTTCAATATCACACACATGTCAAGGTGCATTTGTGAGGTGTGACTCTGTCGGGTACCCCTGTGTTGCTGGCCTGTGGGGGTCTTTGCTCACCTGAAATGCAGTGCACACCTGTCGTGATAATGAAGCTGACATAGGAGGAACCCTTTTGCAGCTCTCATCTACAGGCCCTCCCTTCAGAGAATGATGTTCACTCAACCAGTACAGCTACAAGGTGCTCACAATGATCAACTGTCTATGTGTCCATTATAGTTAAAGCCCCCCCACCCAGGAGTGAGACAAACATGGCACCAAGTCCTCTGATTGTGACTCATTGCATTTCTTGCATCATTGCCAGACTCAGCAGTAGTACTTGCATTAGCCCCAGGTTCAGTCTCATCCTTTCCAGCTGTCAACCATGATCACCAGTACCTGTGAATTCATAACTTACAGTAAACCACAGTGAATGCAATAGCATATAATGCAGTAGTACCCATGTGGAATGTAGGCCGTGGGTGCTAATGCATCTTATTTCGTTTTGCCCAACATTACTTTCTGTGGTGACATGACCTTTTGCGGGCCTGATATACCTATGGAAGCACATCTGCATCATGCCAATTTTCTTAGGCTGCAATTAGTATGTGTAAGAATTTATGTAAAAGTCTGCTTGACACTACTAAATTTTCTCTCACCTACTTACACTTGTGGGCTGGGCTACCTGACACTGACATCAGCACCACCTTTAGTGATAAACTGTGGGGCATCTCCTCCTTCCAGGGATAGAATGAATTCCTCCATGTCCGTCTGTCTTGTGGATCCTGCCCTTGTTGCAGATCTCTCACTTGCAATTTTTTTGTGCATTCTGTTTGGCACACCAAATCGTATCAGTCACCCAGTGGTGACTGTGGCTTAACATGTGTTTGTGCCCACCTATAACATACACCACTACATCTGATACCTCAGTGCCTGGTCTGCACCCATTCCCTCACCAACCATAGTCCTTGTTGTCTTAAGGACTGCAGCAGGATATCATTTTCAGCACTGCTGATGTTTTCTTCCTTAAAATTGTATTGGATCCAACTTGGACATTTAAAAAAGAAACAGATAACTTTTTATGGTTAACAGTAAATGAGGGTATTATTCAGAAAAAAAATGGCTTTGGAGCTGTAGAAGATGAAACACAGATTCAGACATTTTATATGCTACCTGAAATCAAAAAAACTCTGTTAGACCCCCAGAAGACCAGTAGTTTCAGGGAGAGGATCACTTACAGAGCCACTTTCTCAATTTCTTACACAGTATTTAAACCCCCTTTTAGCTTGTATTAGATCCTGAATACAAGATACAACTGCATTTCTTAATCTTATGGATGATTTACAGATGGAAACATCATGCTGTAATTCACTCTGTACCGACATACCACATTGGGCAGGGCTATTTAATCTAGAATTTTGATTACAGAGAACTCGGTTATATACTTCAGGTTTTAATACATTTCTTTTAGGTCATACTGAACATGTAATCACTATGAATGTGTTTTATTTTGCTAATATTGTTTTTCAAATGAAGGGGGTGGTAGTGGGTGCTTCATTTGCACCTATTAATGCCAACCTATTTATGGTATATATAGGAGCAACTTACTTATAATACCAACCACAACATCTGCATCTGTGCTGTTCATACATGGCAGATATTTAGATGATTGTTTGCAGTTAAGGATCTCAGATGTTATCTTACTTGAGGAATTTGTGGCATATCTAAGTAGTAATAAGTGGGGCAGAAGTTTTAGTTTTGAATGTCATCAGAACACTTTGACTTTTTTAGATGTGCAGATGACCAAAAATCAATATAGTATAGTAAGAACATCGCGTTGGTGGTGCTGCGGTAGCATTGTCACCTCACAGTAAGACGTTGTCCTGTTCGATTCTCAGCTAAAGCGTCTTCTGTGTGGAGACATGCATGAATGGGCGTACCTTCGTTGAAGGTTGTGCGTCAGGGCTGGCAACTCGGCACGTAAAAATCTACTGCCAATCATTAGCGGACTGGAGTTCCGCTGTGGCGACCCCTAACCAGGAAAAGTCGAAAGAAACAACAAGAACATCATTATTTAGGAAACCATGCCATAAAAATTCTTTATAGGAAGCTAATAGTATTCCCCTCAGATATAAATAATGTTCCTTTTTTGCAGTTCCTTAAAGTTAAAAGAACTGTTTCCTCTAACAATGATTATGTTAATTTTTCAACAGTTTTAATATAAAAGTTTAGCTGAGGCAGCAAAAGAAAAGACTGATCAGAAAGTTAGGAGTGACTTACTGAAATATAGTGAAAAATCTAACGAGTCTGAAACTACAATTAGAGTTGTCACTATGTTTGGCTAAAAGCCCTGTCCCTCTACTCAGTCTCATACAGACTGCTCAGAGGTGGCCTGTGTCTGGCATACAAGGCCATTTCAAATCCAGCCTTGATGGAGTTGCTGCATATCTGTAAGTCAAACTCCACTCACACAACCCGCACACAAGGCCTTAATCTGGTCTGTGACATTAATAGAAACTGTGGGTGGGATAGATTTGTGTACCAGAGACTCCCCTGTCTGTGGAATAGACTCCCTCTCAATGTCAAGCAGAGTACCTCACTAGCCCTCATTAAGAGGCACCTGGACGACTGGATGGAAAACAAAAAATACATCCCTGGGATCCTGCCTGTGTCCCTGCTGGACATAGGAAACAGGTGCTGACTTTGAGGGAACATGGGCAAAATTCTTGGCTAGGCTTATAAGGGCCTCCGGGCCAGTAGCCTAGTATCATCCTATGAACGTATGAATGATAAAACACTAGCATCTCTCATATATAAATAGTTGGATTTTGTTATGGTGAGAACTGGTAGAAATTCTACCTTCCCACTCGAAATTTACATATAGAAAAGGAAAAACTACTGGACAATCTTTTAATAATTATAAACAGTCTACTGATTATGTAAAAGTTCCCGGCAGCTGAACCTTCAGGGAGAAACTTTAAGGGGGTGTTCGCTATGCAGACATTGTGCAACCTGTAATGTAGTAAAGAAGAGGGAACAGATCAACAAAAATATTTAAAAAAGACAGGCATGATAAAACCAAAATGCAGTATTATAACGGTTGAGGATTTATCATGTACTATCACAAATGATAAACTAAAAATATCAGCACAGGCAGAAAAACGTAGAAGATGCACAGGTAAATATAAAGGAGAAGTACAAAATAAGCAATTTATTGAGGACCCAAAAAAGTTTTATAGAGAATTGGGAAACAAGGTAAAAGGAATTGAAAGACCACCAAAACAAGAAGAAATAGATACATTTTGGAGAAATATTTATGAAGATCTTGTGGAACATAACAATGATGCTAAATGGATAGAATAAGTAAAAGAAAGACTAAGTTCAAATGTACAGGATATGAAATGGGATGAAGTAACAGCCATAGAGATTGAAATAAAGTTAAGAAAAGCCTCTAATTGGAAAAACCCAAAACCAGATGCAGCACCTAACTTCTGGCTAAAAGTATTAACATCTTTACATGAAGATTAAGCCATGAGTAAGAACTATCTATATGTGCGCCCCAAACAGACACCAGCCTGGCTAACAATATGAAAAACAATGCTCCTACTTAAGAGTGAACCTGCAAGCTACCCTAAAAATTATAGATCAATAGCTTGCCTACAGACGCCGTATAAACTATACACTGGAATTGATGCCAACAGAGTTTATACTCATTTAGAAGAAAACTCAATTATGGCAGCAGAACAAAAGGAATACAAGAAAGTCATATGGAACAAAGGATCATTTGTTGTTAAATAAAGTCATAGTAGAGAACTATAAAAAGAGGAAGAATCTAAGTATGGCATGGATAGACCACAAAAATCATTTGAAACTACCCTGCATTCATGGATAAAAGAGTGCTTAAAAATGTACACCTTATACTGATAAAATACATCAGAGCGACCATGAAGCAACAGCAAATCACTTTGCAGTTCAGCCATGATAAAGGACAAATTATTATTCCAGGGATAAAAATCCAAAGGGGGATAATCCAGGTGACTCTCTGTCACCGCTGCTCTTTTGCTGCTGCTCTTTTGCCTTGCCCTTAACCTTTTAAACTGTCTGCTTGACAGATTAGGTCATGGCCATAATTTGGCTTCCAGAAAGTAAAAAAATGAGTAAAAACTTTTCATATTCTCTTTATCGATGATTTAAAACTGTATAGATCATGAGATGAGGAACTGAAAGCACAACTGCAAGCAGTCAAAACTTTTTTTAGATGATATAAGAATGTCCATTGGAAAAAACATGAACACGAGGGAGTGTATAAATATTTGGGAATTGAAGTATCAACAATAAAACATGAACTAACACAAATAAAGCTCAGTAAGGAGTGTTTTAGAAGACTTAAACTAATCCTGAAAAGAGCTTTACATCTAGGAACAAAGTTCAAGCTATAAACCAGTTTGCTCTTCCTGTCCTAACTTACAGTTTTGAGTGATTGACTGGCCCCAAAAGGCATTGGATAGATTAGACAGGAAAACAAGAATGATGCTGCATTCTCATCAGATGATTTATAAAAATCACTGCATGCCAAGATTATATATTCCCCATTCTGAAGGAGGTATGGGTCTCCTTGAAACTGATTACATGTATAGATTTGCAGTCATGGGACTGCGTACATATCTGCTAACCTCACAAGACCCAAACACAGTGAAAGTTTTGAAACATGAGGAGAATAAATCTAAGATGACTTTCCTGCTTAGTCTAGCAAAAGCATATCAGTGTCAAGTGGGAATGGAAATCAAACCGGAAGTAGATAAAAATCAGGCAGCAACTGAATGTGCCAAAAATCAAAAGAAAGGATATAAGGTGAAGGATCAATTAGAAGGCAAGAAATGTGGAAAATGCATAAATATAGTTGCAAGTACAGAAAACTCTTGGAACAACTTCATGCTGATAAGGATTGAATGGAGGAATGGTTAAGAAGATGCAAATTCAAACCAAAAGATGAAAGGTTAATATTGGTGGCCCAAGACAGTGGACTACATATGCATTGCTTTACAAAGTCCATTGAACATATGGGAGAAACAGACAAATGCATGTTTTGTAAAACAGAATTGAAAACAGTTTCACAGCTCATTGCTGGTTGTGACGTACTAATGGCAGAAGGACTATATACTGAAAGGCATAATAATCTGGCAAGACTGTTGCACTGGGGATTTTGCAAACATTGTAATTTTGAAGTAGCTGAAAAACACTGGAAACATGAGCCACAAAGCATCTACATCACATGGGATCACCCACTACCAGCAGTTCAAATGATAGATGCGAGAAAACCAGATATAGTGACCCATGAAAAGAAGACAAAGTACTATTGATCATTGAAATTCCTACACCCACTGACTACAGTGTCTTGCATACAGAGAGACACAAAGTCATAGAATACCAGGATTTGTAGGCAGAAACAAGAGCAATGTGGCAGAAAGATACCCAGACAGTTCCGATAGTAGTTGGAGCAATGGTTCTTATAAAAAAAAAAAAAAAAAAAAAAAAAAAAAGAAAGAATCTACAATCGTATTTAAATATATTACCGATACATGTAATTCTGTATGAATTGGCACGTTGCAGGTGCTGTGAAGAGCACTTCTGGCTGACATCAGAGATTGAAACAATACTAATTTCATGAACATGAATCGTACTTTGACTTAGGAATGGGGTCCATTCCTGTCATGGTAGTAAAAACACCAAAGATTTGGAGAAATTAAATAGTAAATAAAATAAAAAAACTTTTCCTCTGCTAACACATCCAAAGTATTTTTTCATATTCATAGCTTGATTACATGTCAGAGTGAATGGATGATTTATTTAGCTATATGCATGCAGATGTCAGTTTTCTATGTAAAACAAGTATCCCTGAACATCTTAGTGACAGTAGATGTAATAAACAATATAAATTCACATTTCAAATGTGTCTAAGCACCCTAATGCTTATTTTAAGTTTACAGGGATTGAAAGAATATCTATAAAAAGGCCAAATAGATTAGGCTGGCAACAGAGTTTGGACAAAAAATAAAAACAACACCTGGTTAAAATGAACATTTTTACAATGAAGTTTTTTAAGGTTCATAAATTCATTCATAGCTATAATTACACTTATCTTGTATTTATACAGGTTGCATTTATTTAGCAATATGTCCCGCGGTGATGCTGCAGTAGCGTTGTCGCCTCACAGTTAGACGTTGCCCGTTCGATTCTCAGTTAGAGCGTCTTCTGTGTGTCGACATGCGTGAATGGGCGTTCCTTCGTTGAAGGTTGTGCATTAGGCCCAGCAAGCCAGCACGTGAAAATCTACTGCCAATCATTAGCGGACCGGAGTTCAGCTGTGGCGAACCCTAACCGGGAAAAGCCAAAAGACACAATTTATTTAGAGATATATTTATTTTGCTATTAGTTTATATACTTTGCACTTTATTTTGTATGTACTGGCCACTGTTTCATGATGTCATCATTAGGAGATTATATAAGGCAGTCTTTTTGGAGTGACTAGAATAGATGTTGATGAAGCCCTGTGCTGAAACTGGTTTATCTGTGAGACTATGGACCAAAAATTAAATCAATTGCACTGCATTTGAGTGCTGTGGTGGATTGTGTTATTGTCTTGGTTTGATTTCCGGGCACTTTACATACCAGAAAACTGCATTTGTAAGCTTCTGTGTTTAGGTTTTCTAGCCTCTGCCAACCTCATACTGTGGGCAGTCTGATTCCTGTTTACAGAATACAGGAGGATACATTGTTATTGTGACAGATATAAGTCCAGGTACTGTGAATATATATTTTCTACAGAGAAACATATTCTCAGTATGTAGGCCCTATGAGGTATGCTGCATATTCACAGTATGTAGGCCCTAAGAAGTATGCTGCATATTCTCAGTATGTAGGCCCTAAGAAGTATGCTGCATATTCTCAGTATGTAGGCCCTGTGAAGTATGCTGCATATTCTCAGTATGTAGGCCCTAAGAAGTATGCTGCATATTCTCAGTATGTAGACCCTAAGAGGTATGCTACCTTTCAACTTAGTATTTCTTTATACAGGGTAGCCTGGAGCTTCATCTACTGATATGGTGTGTTAACATCACAGTGGCCAACTAAGGTATGAACGGAAAATATCTGTACTTATATAATTTTCCCATTGTATTACACCTCCACCAGAATGTTAGCCTCCTGCCAGACAACTTTATTACAGCTGTATGCAAAAACACAAAATAATTTGTGTCTTATAATAATAATAATAATAATAATAATAATAATAACAACAATAAAGAACCAGGGCAATTACAGAAAAATCATTGTTATTTCACAGAAGTATACCTAGTAAACATGCCTACTGTTAGTCATTGCTCTGATGTCTGTGACCAATTGTCAACATGGAAAATATTCATCTTATTTTATTTATATTTCTTTACTGGGGCAGTGCACTGGTCGGGATTAGCCAGTTTCAGGCTCAGCTGGGTAAGCATTGAAATTCAGATATCCAAGTAATAGAATGCTTAAGAGGCATATGGGTAGACATCTTATGGTCTTTTTGATCGCTTACCTAGTATTGTTCTTATTTTCTTATGTTCCTATATTCATATAGAAACGCTCTTCCAAACTTAATTCCCAGTAATGGGCAGTTTGCCTTTTGAAAGACAACAAAATGGTGACTCCCCAGTTTTATTACCCTTTACATATTACAGAGGCAAACAAAGGCTCATCGCTAAAATGTCTAAATCACCTAATTACAATTTTGTGTACCCCAGTCTACAATGAAGCTTGTGAATGATGGTCACAGCATCTCAAGGCTACTGCTACACAAAAGATACAGACATGCTCATGTTTTATACAACTGACCAATGAATAATTGCATCGGACATGATTCATGAAAATGTGTGCTTCTGGGCATGGCTTCTGTTTTGATTTAGCTATTGGCATTTGACATTGCAAAGTGGC
Organism: Protopterus annectens; assembly: GCF_019279795.1. Lineage (NCBI taxonomy): Eukaryota > Metazoa > Chordata > Ceratodontiformes > Protopteridae > Protopterus > Protopterus annectens. The sequence goes on along the minus strand of NC_056730.1, from coordinate 128,319,887 downwards.
TTCTTCCTCCACAAAGTATAGATCTCCTACATAAGGTGTGTGAAGGAAGAAAATATTCCTTTGTTTTCTTCACAGGGAATTTCAGGCAGTGGCTACTGTGCATTATGATGGCCTCTTCAAGAAGGCAGATGCATGTTACATGGGCCTTGAACTAATTACAGGAACAGGCATTTCATGGTCTGTAAACAAAAATAAATAAAGAAAAAAAAGCAAACAAATAAACAAACAGAGAGATGGATAGATCGATAGATAGATAGATAGATAGATAGATAGATAGATAGATAGATAGATAGATAGCTATAAATAGATAGATAAGACTTTTGGTTCCTAGCAGGAGCAAATCAGTCTGTGCATGCACAGACAAGCAGACTCTGTGGAACATCTATGTGGATATGGTGAGGTACAAGGGAAAGCAAGCTTACAAATGACTGTGCTATACACAGATTGTAAGTTTTGCTTCTTGTTGTTAGATAGTACATCACACTGATACATGCTTTGCTACATCAGTAGTCTAGAAAATGCAGTGTAAAACCTGAGCTGAGCAAAGGAGGCTAGCCCTTTTGTAGAATGGGGATGGGGTAAAGATAGAATGTTTATGTATTCCTTTGGTAAGCATTCCTACCGTTCATCATCATCATCACCAACCTTGTTTTTCCCGTTTTTTTGCATGGCATCAGAGAGTATTGTCATCTCTCACAGCATCTCTTGATTAAAAGCTACTCTGCTATCTTCTTTGGTAGTCATCTGACCACCTCAGATTTTCTCTCACATAATTCATCCCTAATTTTTCTGGACATCATAACTTTCTTTTGCCTTCTTCTTGTCTCTTCCAAATCTTCTTTACCAAGACACCTTCTCCTTTTGAGTTTCAACCACCACAATATTTTCTCTTTCATCTTCATTGCAGTTGGAGATACTTTGGCTTACTCTAATGTCAACACGGTCTTCATCAGTCCCACTTTGTGCACTCTAGCACCCATCTCTGACAGTTCTACCCCATTACCTTAAGTTTCTTCAACTGCTCTGTCTTCACTACTGAGGTTTCTGGGCTAACAATAGCACTGGTCACACCACTGTTTTGTACACCTTACTTTTCAGCTTCTTTGGCATTCTTCTGTCACATACTACCCCTGATACTCTGTACCAGTTGCCTGCAGTCCATCTGATTCTTGCCTTCACCTCTTCTGCCCTTTTCCTCAACCACTCCTCCCAGAACACTTGAAGCTGATAACATGTTCCTGTATTTTCCCTTCTGTCTCAGTTGTCAGCCTGTTCTGATTTCTCCCATTTGCTGCCTTGATAACTGTCTGTTCTCAGTTACATCTCATGTGCCTTCATATATATGCATTCTCTTCCCTTATCATTTGCTGATGTTCTCAGTCTGGTTGCAATGCCACTTTGCTGCATACAGTAGCTTTGTTGATCTATCCCTTCCAACCACTTTGCTTATATAGTCCATCACCAGTGTGAATAGCAGTGAACTCAGGGCGGAATTCTGATGCACACCCAGTCCCACTGGGAATCTATGTGTGAGTCAGAAAACTGTTTGTGCTTATGTCATTGTGTCATTGTACCTAGCTTGTACAAATTCTGTGTTTCCATACTTCAAACCATGTCAGCACTGGCCAAATCAGTGTCTCTGAGACCTTGTCATGTGCTTTGTCTGTGTTTAGGAATGCCTAGGTAGATTCTTTTTTCATCTCTAGCTTCTTCTCCACTGTCTGTCTCACTGCAAGCTTTGGGTAATTTCTGTTCTTTCCAGATCTGAATCTGAACTGCTCATCTCCCATCTTATTTTCTAGTACTGTGTATATTTGTTTATCAGCCATCCTCCCCAGCACTTTCATGCAGTGTGGCAGGAATTTGATACCTCTATACTGCCTACAGTTGTGAATGTCCCCTTTGTTCTTGTGTGCTGGCACTAGAATGCTTATTCTCCATCCATACTGCTATGAGTACCGTTTGGAGCTGCCTCTTCCTTAACTCACCCAACATTTTGATCTTATCTGCTGTGACTTTATCTGAGCCTTCTTGCTTTCCCAGCTCCATTTTCCTTAGTGCTGGTCTTACTTCTATGGTGAGATCTTCTTCCTCTTTCATCGAAGGTTGTGCATGAGGCAGAGGTCTATATCAGAAGATCGAGTTTTCAAAAATTCAAAATTCATATGGTTGAGACCATATGATCAAGTTTCTGAAGACTTGAACTTCAAAAAAAAAAAAAAAAAAAAATACAAACACAAAAATCTACATTTTTTTGAGCCCCTCACACACTCTGCAAATTATATATACCAACTCCATGATCGCACTACAATATGGAAAAGGGTAAATTTCCTGATCCTCAATGTTCCACTATCTCCATTCAAAAGCTTCTGGCTTTCAAAAACTTGATCATATGGTCTCGACCATGTGAATTTTGAGTTTGTGAAAACTTGATCATCGGATAGGGACCCATGAGGTAGTACAGCTTCTGTGATTTTTTTTTTTTTTTTTTTTTTTTTCTTTAGAAGCTGCCGGAATATCTCCTTTCATCCCCTTTGATGCCCTGTGGACTGGTAAGCAGGTTGGTGCTGGCATCTCTTATGAATGATGTCTAATGACTATCCTATTTATCTTTCTGTATTTGCCTCAGAAGATGATAGAGTTTCTTTGTACCATTTGCTGAGCTGAACTGCTTTCCATAGGCTGGTAAAATGCCTCTGATGCCCTGTTGTTTGCTATTGTGACTGCTGTCTTAGCCTAATTGTTAGCCAACCAGTTTTTCTTCTTAGCCTAGTCCATCTTTTCTGTCTCACACTTTTTTTCATGCACTCTTTCGTTTTCATACCTTCCTGCACTGCATTCCACCACCAGCTTTTCATATGCACCTTATTTCCATATTAACACTAATTCATATTCCCCTGCTTTATCTAGTAGGTCCTGCAACTGCTGCTTGAATGCACTGTTTTCCTTGCCATTACAGCTCTGCTGTGGGACATAGGCTGGGATAATGAATACTGCATGTCTTGGAGTCTGATTACCATGTCTATCACTAATTCTGATGGCATCCATCACAGTCGTGGAAGACTCTCTTTTAACAAAATTCTCATGCCATTTCTAGTTTGTCCTCACCTGCATAGTACATTCTGAATCCCAAGCTAAATGACTTTGCTGCACTGCCCTTCTAATTTGTCTCCTAGATACACATGATGTTCAGTCTCCTCCTACCATCATGTCATCCACTTCCTAGCTGCATCCTGTCAGCGAACCTATATTAAGTGTAGGAAACCTTTGTTTATGTTTGGCGGGATGATTGGTTATATGTCCAGCTTTAATTCAATAAAGATATCCCCTTTAACCCAAGCTGGGTAACTTGACAATGGTCAACCAGTAGCTTACTGACCCAGGGCTGGTGGGCTTTTTAATGGCCGCATAATGGCAAATAAAGGCAGATGCAACTCTTTCACATTTAGCATGGGTCCCTGACATAGGTTGGACTATGCCTAGTCCTCAACCCATTAATCAACAGCAAATGCCTAGGTCCATTTTTGGCAACATTAGTCCCTTTTTGGCAGTCTTAGCAGTTTGGCAATTAATGGTTAGCGGCACTACTAATATGTAAAACATGAAGACCCAAAATCTAAATTGTAAACAAGGTTACTGCCTAGCAATATTTAACAATGTTGGTCACTATGCCATATTATCCGTCAGAGAAGCTAGTGTTTAAACACATTTAGGAGCAGGGAGAAAAAAATGTTGCTGCAGTCTGGTCTGGGAAACAGTGTTAGTGATCTAAAATGGTTTAACAATCAATGGGCACTACTTCATAGTGTCCTTCAGTTAAGCAGGCATTTAAAATGCTTAAATACAATTAGCAAATAAGGAGCTAGAAATACTGCACTCTTGTCTCCGGAGCAATGGCAGCGATCAAAGTGAAAAAGGCTGTCCCTGCACAGATACACATAAAAGAGAGTTTGAATAGTGCAATAATGCTATTAATAGAAAGCTATCAAAGGGAAAGCCCAGGTATTATCGACAAGGGCTGTAGAAACCGGGTCTGTATTACATCGTTGAACTTCTAAAAGTTTGAACGATGTAATATCGAACCCAAATGTCCGAAACAGTAAATTAGCGAACACACAGAGCAGTGATTTGTTTCCCAGGGAAAAAAAAAATCGCTGTTCCCTAAAAAAAAAAAAAAAAAAAAACTGCAACCTTAAACTCAAACTAAAGCATGTCCTGTCGGTAGGACTGAATAGATGGAATAGAAGTAAAAATAACAAAACCCTCAGTGTAAGACATGCCCATAAATTTCTTCCTGTGACTCTAGAGTCTTCTACCCATATCTCTAGCATTCAGATGGAATAGAAATAAAAATATGAGCTAGCTGCAATGTAGTAAGAAAAAAATATATGAATAAATTTCCATTTCTAGATCTGTCATTGATAAGATTCAGAATGTAGTTGAAATGCATTTGACAACTGCTTTTTCCTCCTCAGTAATTTGCTTATTTAATTTCCCATCTGCACACAAATGTTAGTGTTTTTTGTTAGCAAGGTGTCATGTGAAGTATTCTCTAAAATGAAAATAGCTTTCCTTGTTGGGGCTTTACCCCAAATCAAATCTGATAGAGAATTTAAAATAGCAGAATGCAAAATCCAACTCTAAATACTATGAAGTAAATAAATAACATATATAAAAAATATTTCTAAAGCTACCTCTTAGATAGAGCATATGAATTCTGCTGCTATTGGAAAGGTTGGAGCCCATCCTAATGAAACAATGGGGAACTGTTTGTGAGTCCATACAAGGCCCAGCCTGGGTTATGTCCTTCAGCAATATGCTGGCATGTCCTGTCAGTAGGACTGAATAGCATGGATAAGTGGAGAATAATCCAGCACTATTTCTATTATCGTTGCAGTTTAGTATAAATTTGAAACAAGATGAAAACCTGCCTGCTTACAAGAACAGTTACACTTACTTATTTACTGATTTATAGTACAGAACAGTAAACCTTTCCATTCCCAGCTGTGGTTTAGGTAACTGTAGGAACAGTGTTCTCCAATAAGTTACCCCTCCCACATACACACATCATTAAGAAACAGAGGAAAAAGAAGATGGAAATGGATTTCCTCTTCAATAGGAGTCATAAAGCAGTTATATTCTTTGGAATGAGGTGAAAATTGAATTAAAGAGTTCAGAAAAACTGTATTTAATAACTGGTTTTATTACTTTTATTATATAAAAGTTTATTACTGTTTCTCAAGATAAATACTTATATAGTTTTCATTTAAAATGAGACATTTCAATAACAGCAGTCTGCTGAAAACTTCCACATTTAGGAAACACATGACCAGACCTATAGAATTATTAGAAAAATTGCAGAAATACAGTTTCAGATGCATCTTTTTTGTCTCCAGCAATCCTTTCAACCATCTGTGCATCCATCATGGAACTGTCATCGGAATGTGAGGTTAAGGTGGTGATATCATCCAGTCAGCCATCAAAGGGGTTAGTATTTCTATTTCTTTCCCAGTGTGCATTACATGAAGCATTCACTCACATTATTTAGGCTGCACATTTCACATCTTTTCATTGGCTAAATTGTTTCTTGAGTGATACTTAAATACACAGTGAATTTCTAGGGCTTTGCCTTTTTCTGAAAAGATTTCAAGCCTGCATAAACTAAAACACTGCTGGTGATTTCCCACTAGTTCTTCCCACCCACCCTTTCCTTCTTTAATCTGCTTTTTAAACCTTCTATGTGGCACATATTATAAATAAATGCATGTAGATCTAAAGATGTTACAATCCCATTATTTTTGGCCTTCAGCAGACCAGTAATTGAGTATAATGCTCCCCTTTTGCATGTACCTCACTATATACTTGCAACAACTGGAGTGACCACAAAGATTTCTCACCAAGAAATTACAGGGTACTCAAAACAAGGCTTATGCAGAAAGACTGAAAGCCCTTTCACTGTATTCTGTCTCCTACAAGTTGCTAAGGGGTGACATGTGCCTGGCTTACAGGGCAGTGTCTGACCCAGCCCTGATGGAAATGCTACACATTCGTAAATCAAACTGCATGAGGGTCACTTTCTCCAGGGATCTTAACTTCTCACATGAACAGGTCATGCTGGAGAGATAGACACATCTCTCAGAGACAGCCAGTTCTCTGGAACAGGCTTCCAATTCATGTGCAACAGAGCCCCTCCCTGACCTTCTTCAGATGCAGCTTAGATCAATGGATGGGTGACTGCAAATTCTCTCCTGGGGTGGCATCCATGTCCCTCCTGGACAGAAGAAGTTGGTATTTTCTTCTTGTTCTTAAAAGTGTCCAGTCGCATTTATTACTGCCTGATTAAATTGTAAGTGTTATTCTAAGCCTCTTAGCTTTGATTTAAGCACTTGTGAGATGAGAGGGAAGTATCTACCCTAATTGCTGGTTGAAGGTTTATTATGTCTGTTATGTCTTTGTTGGGTGGCCACAGTGGTGCAGCGGTTAGCGTTGCTGCCTCACAGCAAGAGGTTCTCTGGTTCAATTCTCGGCTGGGATGCCTTCTGTGTGGAGTCTGCATGTCCTCCCTGTGGTTGCGTGAGTTTTCTCTGGGTGCTCTGGTTTCCTCCTGTATCCCAAAGACATGCAGTAGGTGGATTGGACACTCTAAATTGGCCCTAGGTGTGTGTGTGTGCATGTGTGTGCCTTTTGTGGAAGGTTGGGCGCCAGGCTGGCAACTCAACACTGTAAAATTCCACTCCCAACCATGAGTGGACAGATGATCTGCTGTGGCGACCCCTGACCTGGAAAAGCTGAAAGAAGAAGAAAGATTTTTAGTGTCTTTGTTCTGGTTTAAGCTCAATTAACTGGAGCTGCTTTGTGTTTGGCATCCTTTGCCAGACGGCCAGAGTGTTTCTGCTTGAACTGAAGCCACCCAACTCTAAGAACAAGAAATGAAGCTTATTTTGAGTTTGATCTGCACTTTTTCATCTGTATTTTACTGTTTTATTGCATTAATTTGTCTGTTTTGGACTGTTTATTTTCCCTGTTTATGCTTGCTTATTACCTGCACTTGTTTTGCATTGAAATGTTGCTTAGTTAGCATAGACTAGAGCCAGGCTTGCTGAATCTAGCCTGTTTTATCATGTACTTGAACTCAGATCCAGCCATCTTACATTAAAAATGGTTCCCTGCACCCTTGTGGCAGAAGAGTGTGCATATAGCCTTGTCTGATCTGAGGACTACTGGAGGAAGGATCATGGTGTGATTTCCTAATGGCAGACTAGTTTAATTAATTCACTCTGGAGTAGCGCAGGAAATACTGACTGCTTCCACCATAGAAACAACAGTGCAGTCTGAGCTCTTTTCAGATGTTTGACTTTTCAGCTTTTCCCAGTTAGGGGTTGCCACAGTGGAACTCCGGTCCGCTAATGATTGGCAGTCGATTTTTATGGTGCTGGGTTGCCAGCCCAATGCCCAACCTTCAGTGAAGGCATGCCCATTCACGCATGTCTTTTGGAAGCCACTCGACCACGGGGAGGACATGCAGACTCCACACAGAAGGCACTCCAGCCGAGAATTGAACATGAGAACCTCTTGCTGTGAGGCAACAACGCTACCGCTGTACCATAATCCATTGTAATACCTTACAGAAAGCAAATGTTCATTAACTCTTTAACCATAAGAGCTAAATTAAAAATGTAAACACAAAAGTTGTTCAGTAGACATTGATCTTTCTAACATTGTAAATATTGATATGTGCATCTAAGTCATTATTAAATATTTGCCAAGGAATGCGGATGCCATGCACATTTTTTACCATGTAGACCCATGCAGTTTTGTAAGTAATTTGTTTGTGTGAATGTCAGCTTTAAAGTGATACCTTAATCATTACTGTGTGATGCTCCTTTACTGAGATATCCTCAGAAATATGATCAATATTATAATTCTCATAATCTGATAATTAAACAAAGCATAATATCTCATCACCTGTAACAGACAGAGACTACATGTTGGTATATCAATTGTGTGGGTCAATGTCAGCTTCAAAATGGTACATCATATGTGTTGCCACTATGCTCCCTTGCAAAGATATGGGCATACTAATGACAGATATACTAATTTCCATAATGCAACAAATAAGCCAATTATTTGATTTCTGTCTGTCATAAATGAGCATTATTTTTTTCAGAAGCTGATGTCTGTTTGTACTTCTGTGAATATTACACTTCACCCCTGACCTTGCCTTACTTCCTTGCACACATATTCACAGAAATATGGCAAATATATTCATTTTCTTAATCCTACAAGCAAACAAGCTAGGGTATCTGCCCATGTAAGGTATTCATAATTCATATTATTACATGAAGTTGTACATTTTGATAGTGGCTTCAGAAGGATAACACTCATCACCTTGCCATCTTTCCTAGCATATTTACCAAAATATAAAAAAAAAAATGTAATACTTTTCATAGTCTTGCCTGTACATTCATCAGTGTGATAATGACTTTTAGTAATGTGGATAACAGTGGCAGCTGCTGAGAGTTTTATCTGACAAGTGATAATGATTTAGTGTTATACTGTAACTACACATAGTGTAAATTAATAATGTGATAATGACTTGCATTTCATTACTGCGAGGTTCTGCATGCTCAGATAAAGGTTATAATTGCTGCACATAATCTGTTGAGTAGACTTTCACTATAGTCCTGGTGCAGGTGTAATGTAAGACTGACTCATTACCATATATTAGGAAAAGACCAGATTAATTCAGTAAAGCAGTATAACACTTATATAGTACAGAGCCCTTCCTCTCACCTAAACTCTACCCATGACTATTGTCCAAAATATGTGGCTGTTCCATGTTGGAATTAGTGTACAAGTAATAAGATTTACCTCACTGAGCCAGCTGCTGTTTAGAATCAGACACACAAATAAAATCAGAAATATCTAAACTATCTGGTTGATCCATGTAAAAATTTTGCAAAAGTAACAACCTGATTAGAATAAGACACAGAAGTAACAAAAGCAGAAATTAATATCGTCCAAAATATCTGGTTAATCAATGCCACAATTAGTGTAAAATCAACAATAACATATATCTCACTAAGTCTTTCCTCTCACCCAAACATCTTTTGAAGTATCATATGTAACTTATCCACTTGACACTGTCAGAGTGGTAACCTATTATTACATTATTATGGCATTTTTAGTACCAATTCTTTTGGTGTAGATGGCTGACTATGGCCCAGGGAACCCAAATTCCATGAGTAGCCTGGGCATCTCCTTGAGCTGGCTTGGAGAAGACAAGTGTGCCTATTATAGAGAAGAGGGCTGATCCAAGTAGCATGGTGTCGCAAACCCCTTCAGAGTAGAGAGTGCTGACACATAAGTGACCTGGTGTCAAGCATTGACTAGCCAAATACTACCTTGGTTGAATGCAATGCATTACTTAACCTCCTTCGTTCCCTCTACTGTGGAGGCAGTTCCTGCCTATACTAAATATCAGTGTTACAAACTTTATTCACAAATGCCCACTCCTACTAAGAACACTGTGTTATGTCACAGCACTGACATCCTAGACACCTTTATCCACCAATATACAGCCACAAATGTAACCATATCGGTTTTAGGCACCAGTGAACCCCTACAGTCACTGGGGACCCCCCTGGTTCTACCACAGCAAGTTATCTTATTTTGATGTTTTGTTACATAATTGTCAAATCACCAGAAGCTAATACAGCAAAATTTGTCCAATGTCTTTGCTTAAGCCATGTCAGAATTAGTGTAAAAGTAATAATCACATTTTTCTAACTGAGATATCCCTCTTATTAGAATAAGACACATAAATATTGTCAAAAATATCTGTTTGAACAATGCCACAATTACTGTGCAGCTACCTTTGTCCTGACCTTGCATTTCCAGAGTCCATGCTAACAAACTTTTGCTAGTATTCAATGAACTTCGGTGACTACATACTTCAGCAGTGTCACATTTCCTGTAGACAGTCTTTTTTAAAGACATATGGAAGCACCACCACGAATCCAAAAAATAACAAAATGTGGCTGATAATCCAAGAAACGCAGCTCCACTGTTAACAGTTCAAAAATTTAATAGCAAGATACTTCACAAAACACGTAGAGCACGAAAATTCACATGTAAATCCACAGTTGATAAAGGTTGAGCGCTTTCATCTGCTACCACAGATTTCATCAGAACCTTGAATGATTCATGAAACATAGTTTATATATTAGTTTGGGCGCCAAACATAATTGGATAATTGTTAAATGATTGACCAGTTAAACTCAATTTCTCAACACACAGAAAGAGAAAGAGAAATTCCTTTCTAATGAAAATATACAATCCTATATGGTGATTACTAGGTTTATACCAAATAACCTACTAAGGAGTGTATAGGTCTTCCTCATATATAAATGCATACTCTTTAACAGTGCATGAGTGCTAAAAAAGTGCATGAGTGCTAAAAAACTTAATCGACTGTTTCATACATAAATCTACTGAGATGGATGACATTATAAAACTTTTAAAATACATAAAAAATACAAATGAAGTACACATTTGAATATATACATCTACAGTGCATAAAAGACATAATAAAATACAATATAATAATTCCAAGAATGCATCAAGAAACTTCATGAAGCAGGAGTATATACAATAATATATAAAAAATGTATATGATATATATGAATAATTGAATATATATTGATGGAAATATAAATATAATTATAAATGTAAATATAAACATAAATATATATGTGTAAACATACGTAACAATGTAAAAAATATGAAAAATTATATACAGTTGATACCAAGGGAGTTGACCCTGTGTTCAACTATCCAAAATAAGGAAGGGTTTTATGCTGATGTGATCATTTAAACCTGGTTGTGTTGTTGCATCACATAGTATTTGCCATTTACTTTCTAAAAGTGCTAAGAAGCATTTCCAATTACCTACTGTTGTAGTGTGTGCTATAATGTCAATGATACTGAAAAGAAAGGAATGTTCAACACCTTTTTCTAGAATATGTCTACTCAGAGCATTATTTGAGTCTTGTTTTTTGATTTTGTAAGTGTGCTCATATATTCTAGTCTTGAATTTCCTTTCCGTCTTTCCAATATAAAAAGCATCACATGCTACACAAGTGGCGATATATACTATTCTGGAGGTATTACAATTCCCCCCTCTACTGTATATACAGTTGACAGTGATGTTTTTTAGCTTAATAACATTGGTTTCATTAATAAGCTTACATTGCTTACAAAAAACACATTTCCTGGTATGTTTAGTTGCATTGACTTCCCTATTATAATCCTTTCTCCTTTCTAAAATCTTTTAATATTTAAAGATGTTTTATAAACAAATTTGGGTGTTGATCCGACAGTATTACAAATGTCTTCAGAAGTCTTAAAAATATTCCAGTGTTTCGTCAAAATCTCTTTCAAAATGTCAACATATGGCCCATACATGAGTACACACGTGCAACCTTCTGATTCTTTTTTCTTATCTTTCAAAATGAAAGGTCTTCCTAATAACGGGGTATATTTTTTACCCCATTCCTTCATAACATTTCTCTGTATAGGTTTAATCAACTCATCTGGGTACCCCCTGTTAGTAAACATTGTATATATAAAATTTAACTCATTGACCATAGTTTCTCTGTTAGACGACATTCGGGCTGCTCGTATGCATTGGCCCTTAAAAACATTTTTAAAAATGTGGGGTGGGTGACAACTGTCGTAAAATAAATAATCATTTGAGAATGTATTTTTCCTAAATATCTTAGACTGGCATTCAGTTTCCGTACTATACACATATGTGTCCAAGTAGGCAATACCATCAAATTGCACATTATGTGTAAATTTCAGAAAATCAGTTGTATTGTTCAAATACTCAATGAATTCCTGTATCAATTGAACAGGTCCGTTCCAAAGAACAAACAAATCATCCAGATACCTAGTGTAGTGTGTTATATATTTATAATAAACACTAGGAAATACGAACAGTGTTTCCCATTCGAGCATTACCAGGTTTGCAAAGACTGGGGCACAAGATGCCCCCATAGCTACCCCTTTGCTTTGCCTGAAAAGTTCTCCCTGGAATTGTAAATAATTATGGTCAAGAACCAAGCCCATCATGTCAACTATTAGATTAATTCTTTCAGAGCTTAACCCAGAAAATCTCTTTAAACTATTAAAGAAATATTCCAAACCTTTCTCCTTGGGAATACTGGAGAACAGGTCAACGACATCAATTGTTATAAAAATCAGCCCTTTCTGCCAAATCGTAGGGGTCTGTTTGCTCAAAAAATTCCAAGAATCTTTGGTAAGATGTCCCACATTTTTATACACATGTTTAGTCCATCTATCAATGGTGACCCCTAAGTTATAAGTTTTAGATTTGGAGCCAGAAATTATTAGTCTGAAGGGGGGGTTTTTGATGTTCTTGTGTACTTTAGGGATCCCTATGATCGAAGCCAACTTTGGGAATTCGACTCTTATATATTCATAGATCTCATTAGTAATTCTGTTATCAAGTAGGTATTCCTCAATAACAAGATCTATACGTTTATAGCCAATGTTCACCTGATTCAACGACACTTCTTCATAATTACCAGATAGATGTAAAATGTTCATGATTTCTTGATTGTAGTTAGCAGTGTTAAACAATACAATTCCACCCCCCTTGTCAGGCTTCATGACCCTAAGGTCCTTGTTGCCTAAAACCTTGTATAAACATTCTCTTTCTGGAATTGTTATATTGTCTTGAAACACTGGTAAGGGGTACTGAGTTTTCCTCCTAATTCGGTGTTGTAACCAATATATGTCATGTGCAACAAGCTTCTCATACTGAGCTACTGTAGGGTGATACCCTGGAACGTAAGCACTTTTCTTCTTCAATTGTACACATTGTTCACCCTCTTGTAGCACATTAATGTTATTTGTGTTTTTATTGTCCTTGTATTGTATAGCCAAATTCATTCTTCTGCAAAAAAGTTTTGTCTCCTTAATTGTGTCAAATATATTAAACTTTGTTGTAGGTATGAATTTCATACCCTTACAAAATAAGGAGCAAAAATCATTAGTGATGGGTATATCAGTGTAATTATATACCTTTAAACCCTTATATGTATATACACCACTAATAATATTTGCAGATGCGTCATCCGGGCTAGATGTAAAATCCTCTATATCCATCTGCAATAAAGTGGTCCCCAACTGGTTGTGATCTAAAGGTGGGGTATTACCCTGTACTAAAACCTCCTTCGGTAAGGTTTGGGTGCTGGATGGTATCGACCCCCTTGAAAATTTTCATCATCCTCATTTAACCAGTTGTTTTTCCTTCCCTTTTCCACTCTTTCATACCCCTTGTTTGTTCTTATAGCTTGATTTTTACTCTGGGGCCATATATATACTCTCTTTTGTTTGTAGGACAACAAGTCCCTATCTATTTTATTGTTTTTCCTATCAAAAATAACTGTTGCCCTGTTCTCCACTGAATTAAATTGTTTGTGGTATAAATCATACCACTGTTCAAAATGTTTATCTTGTATAATGTCTTCATTAAGTGAATCAATTTCATTGGTAATACGTATCATTTTATCCCCATTACATTTAATAAGTTTTTCCATAAACATTAAACCAAACTGATCAAACATATTGTTAAATTCTTGCATAGTGTCCTCTGTGTACTCCAAACCTAAGGGTAATTTGAAAAACCTCAACCCTTTAGGTATGATACCCAAATTAATACATTGCTGTAAATAGGCATTGTCAATTCTAATACTTTTGGCCTGTAACAACTTCTTACCCAAAATATAAATCTTTTGTTTGACTCCACCTTCCTCATAATTCATATCTGTTTTATACATATCAAAATCACATTCATTATGCTTAAAAACCACATCTCTATTTAAAAAATTCTCAATATTTGAATGTTTGAAACAGTTATCGTCATTCACTGAACAGTTCTGCTTTCTGTTCTGTAGATTGTATTTGTCCTTAGGACTCGATCTAACTTTATTATTGTGCTTTACACTACCTTTTTGTGTAGTGTGGTGATTAACCACTGTAGAATAAGTTTTTCCAATGTCCTTCCTTTTAGGTTTAGCCCCTGTTTTGCGCGATTCTTCATCCAACTGAAACAGGCTAAAATCAAAGGTGCAATCTGCCTCTAAGGAAATATTTAAATGGTTATCCGCCAAAGCTGCCTCATTTAAATTTAGTCTCTGAGGCTGTGTTAAAGCCGCCCCATCAGTTCCCATGCAGTTCGAATGGTGCGGCTGGGCATTAGGTATATCCGATAATGTGTTTGAGCATATTTCTATACCTTGTCTGCCTGTGTTTAGGTCGTTTGCCTCTGCAAAATCATCCGGTCCATTGTTCTTAGCTGGACTTTGTGCAAGCGTCGCAAGCTTGCTTACCATATCTAGCAGTTTGGCAACGTCGGCTTGCAGAGACGTGACTTCCGCCCTTAAAGAGACAAGCTCCTCTCTGTCGGTAGGCACTGGCGTAATCTCCGAAACATCAGCCATCCCAACAAGTAACCAAAACAAATGGAAGCACCACCACGAATCCAAAATGTGGGACATCTTACGAAAGATTCTTGGAATTTTTTGAGCAAACTGACCCCTACGATTTGGCAGAAAGGGCTGATTTTTATAACAATTGATGTCGTTGACCTGTTCTCCAGTATTCCCAAGGAGAAAGGTTTGGAATATTTCTTTAATAGTTTAAAGAGATTTTCTGGGTTAAGCTCTGAAAGAATTAATCTAATAGTTGACATGATGGGCTTGGTTCTTGACCATAATTATTTACAATTCCAGGGAGAACTTTTCAGGCAAAGCAAAGGGGTAGGGCATCTTGTGCCCCAGTCTTTGCAAACCTGGTAATGCTCGAATGGGAAACACTGTTCATATTTCCTAGTGTTTATTATAAATATATAACACACTACACTAGGTATCTGGATGATTTGTTTGTTCTTTGGAACGGACCTGTTCAATTGATACAGGAATTCATTGAGTATTTGAACAATACAACTGATTTTCTGAAATTTACACATAATGTGCAATTTGATGGTATTGCCTACTTGGACACATATGTGTATAGTACGGAAACTGAATTCCAGTCTAAGATATTTAGGAAAAATACATTCTCAAATGATTATTTATTTTACGACAGTTGTCACCCACCCCACATTTTTAAAAATGTTTTTAAGGGCCAATGCATACGAGCAGCCCGAATGTCATCTAACAGAGAAACTATGGTCAATGAGTTAAATTTTATATATACAATGTTTACTAACAGGGGGTACCCAGATGAGTTGATTAAACCTATACAGAGAAATGTTATGAAGGAATGGGGTAAAAAATATACCCCGTTATTAGGAAGACCTTTCATTTTGAAAGATAAGAAAAAAGAATCAGAAGGTTGCACGTGTGTACTCATGTATGGGCCATATGTTGACATTTTGAAAGAGATTTTGACGAAACACTGGAATATTTTTAAGACTTCTGAAGACATTTGTAATATTGTCGGATCAACACCCAAATTTGTTTATAAAACATCTTTAAATATTAAAAAGATTTTAGAAAGGAGAAAGGATTATAATAGGGAAGTCAATGCAACTAAACATACCAGGAAATGTGGTTTTTGTAAGCAATGTAAGCTTATTAATGAAACCAATGTTATTAAGCTAAAAAACATCACTGCCAACTGTATATACAGTAGAGGGGGGAATTGTAATACCTCCAGAATAGTATATATCGCCACTTGTGTAGCATGTGATGCTTTTTATATTGGAAAGACGGAAAGGAAATTCAAGACTAGAATATATGAGCACACTTACAAAATCAAAAAACAAGACTCAAATAATGCTCTGAGTAGACATATTCTAGAAAAAGGTGTTGAACATTCCTTTCTTTTCAGTATCATTGACATTATAGCACACACTACAACAGTAGGTAATTGGAAATGCTTCTTAGCACTTTTAGAAAGTAAATGGCAAATACTATGTGATGCAACAACACAACCAGGTTTAAATGATCACATCAGCATAAAACCCTTCCTTATTTTGGATAGTTGAACACAGGGTCAACTCCCTTGGTATCAACTGTATATAATTTTTCATATTTTTTACATTGTTACGTATGTTTACACATATATATTTATGTTTAAATTTACATTTATAATTATATTTATATTTCCATCAATATATATTCAATTATTCATATATATCATATACATTTTTTATATATTATTGTATATACTCCTGCTTCATGAAGTTTCTTGATGCATTCTTGGAATTATTAGTTGTATTTTATTATGTCTTTTATGCAATGTAGATGTATATATTCAAATGTGTACTTCATTTGTATTTTTTATGTATTTTAAAAGTTTTATAATGTCATCCATCTCAGTAGATTTATGTATGAAACAGTCGATTAAGTTTTTTAGCACTCATGCACTTTTTTAGCACTCATGCACTGTTAAAGAGTATGCATTTATATATGAGGAAGACCTATACACTCCTTAGTAGGTTATTTGGTATAAACCTAGTAATCACCATATAGGATTGTATATTTTCATTAGAAAGGAATTTCTCTTTCTCTTTCTGTGTGTTGAGAAATTGAGTTTAACTGGTCAATCATTTAACAATTATCCAATTATGTTTGGCGCCCAAACTAATATATAAACTATGTTTCATGAATCATTCAAGGTTCTGATGAAATCTGTGGTAGCAGATGAAAGCGCTCAACCTTTATCAACTGTGGATTTACATGTGAATTTTCGTGCTCTACGTGTTTTGTGAAGTATCTTGCTATTAAATTTTTGAACTGTTAACAGTGGAGCTGCGTTTCTTGGATTATCAGCCACATTTTGTTATTTTTTAAAGACATAGCCAAACTATATTAGTAAATAAATCTGCATATTCCACAAAACAGAACATGTTATGACATGCCTTACATAAAAAAAGTTAAGTACTATCCACAAGAACAGACCTAGATGGTCCAAATTGATTATTGTTTTACTGTCTTTACTTTGTTATATGTACCATTTCAACTTCCATGAGACTAGTTAACTATTTTAAATTGTAACAACCTGTACATTTCTCATTTGTGATTCTGAGTATTGCCATTGCATTTGATTTCTCTCATCGGCACTGTTACTCTGTACCTTGTCACCCTGGTTATGGCTAAAAGTGTCCTGACACCTGCCCACCTACTTAGTAAACAAAAAACAATAAAATAAACACAAATCTGAAGCAGAAGCAGGAAGCATCCACTGTTCTTCATAGAAGGCTTTTCCTTGGGACACTAAAGCTAGTCAGATGGAAGAGGGGTAGACGATTCCCTCGGTTCCCTGTTATCCTTACCCAGTAACCCATTGAGAATAAGCTTGTTCTTGTAGTCTCCAAGAGTTACATTAAAACTCACCTAAATCTCAGACTTTACAGATAAATGTTGAGTTCACAAACATATACACAGACTGCAACAGTCATTGCAGAATTGTGTTACCACATTTAGCACACATCTTAAACCCAAATATCTTTAATGCAAACCAAAGTGAAAACATCATGCCAAACAAAACTCCTTCCAAAAAGATCAGAGTTCCAAAGCCACAAACAATCGTAAGTTAAAATTACAGCATATTGAAAACAATTAGCTAAGGGAAAACAGCAAAGAAAAGAACAACCTACATAGTAAAAAAAAAACCTAAAACGTGCAATATACATAAAATAAACAAAAAAGATGATACCTGACTTCAGAAAGTCTTCAGATTCGAATTTATCAAACGGATCAGGGATTTCTTTTCAGAAAACTGACAAATTTTCAAAGAAGACCCTGGCGCCATTTTCCCGAGCTTTGTGACTTTCAGAAGAGCAAAGAAAATCAAGACAGAAAAGAAAAAGTACAAAGCATTGCAGGAGGGGAAAACCTGCACAGAAAAGTGTTGTGCTGAGCTAACCTGGTAAAATAGCTCTTAAGTGTGGAAAAGATAACACTGGCTATGGGACAGAGCAGTCATCATGATGCCAGTGTTCTGAATCAGTTACAAGACAAAGGGGGACAGCATGCGGTTGTGAGCCAAAGGGAATGGGGAGAGTGGAGAGGTATGTTGAGGGTCAACAAAGAGAAGATCTGTGTAATGAATGAAGGCTTTAAGACTTTCATCTGTATCTTATATTGAGTTGTACAGCCAAAGACAATTCAGTTTCATAGAAACTTACAAATACACATCTGATTTGCAATTGTTTTTGTTTTACTTAGGCAGTCAGACCTGATCCCAGCTATAAATCAAAAGTATGAATGATACACATTTTATTTTGAACACATTTGCTTACAAAGAATATCTGATGAACCTCTCCTTCAAAGTAAGATTAATAAACTTTGATTATATGATGCTTGAGCCAATGCTGCTTATGGAAGGCAAAGCATATAAAGCAATGTGCAGCATATTACAGTACAACTGCTGAATATCCACTCTATATTAATGGCGTTCTTGACTTAAAAAAAATTGAAAAGAAAAACAGGCACAACCCAACACTGGGAGCATAGGAATCAAATATAGATCACAAATGTTTCTAACAGCCATTATATGGGTCTAAGAGCCTTATCACTCTGCTTGTGCTTTGCTGATGAGTTCATAACAAGGCTGAAATATGCATAGCCACAGCTAGTGGTGTTTGGCTTTATTGGCCTGAAATTCTCTATTAAAATGATGAAACAAGTCATGGGCATTCAGAATCTCCAATTAGCTGAAACACCTGATTGTTCATAAGGGTCTTTTGCATATATCCCATGTGGCTCTGATACAGGAGGTTTGGGAGGTCACTCAGTGGGAAGTCCTACCTTTGCTGGGTTTTTCATTTTGTTTTTACTGATTGGTTTTTTAGTGCCCTTCTCACTTAAAAAGGGGTTGGGAGGGTGGCCTAATGGTTAAGGTGTTTGCCTTACAAACACAAGGTGCAGGGTTTGAGTCTCACAAGGGATAATTGGCTAGGCTTAAAATGGCTTGCAAGGGCAGTTAGCTTAGTACTAATCTATGAACCTATGATGCACATACAGCAAAAGTCACTGAGAAGAAAGTCAAGTCTTTGCTTAATAAATTTATAAGGAGCAGAAAATAACCTTCACATGCAATGGTCAATAACGCAGAGAAGAAATGGTGGTGTGTAACCGCGTACTCAAACGATTATGGGGCACAATCGTTACTGAAGTGCACTAGCCCTTTCAAATGCAGGTATTCTAGTTGCAGTTATGCTTGTAGCTGGTTAGCGCCTAATGTGTGGTGAAAACTGTAGGAATCTAATTGCTCTGAATGTAGCAAGATGATTTCTACAGGTTTAAAAAAAACAAGCTTAAGTGTCGGAGCCTTAGGAATCGGAATGTCAGGGAACTACAACTGAACAGGGAACTTGAACTAAACCTAGCCTACACTAATAACAAGATGCAATAAGGAAATGAATAACTGACAATACACTAGTCCCTAACAAAAAAAAAAAAAGTTTCATACTGTGCCAAACTGGATTACCTAAACATACATATATATTTATATATATATATATATATATATATATATATATATATATATGTGTGTGTATATATATATATATATATATATATATATATATATATATATATATATATATATATACATATACATATACATACAGCATATGCTACGGATATGCAGTGCAGACATTATTCCTGGACTTTTAAGTTATAGCTCTATTTTCAGAACACAAAGTGCTTTAAACTTGTTGCAGAAAACAAGAATCTATAAATGATCAGTGTTCATTCACGTCTTTCAGTTTGGTAGACAAAGTGCACATAGATCCAGGCATGGGCAGAAGTGGCAGAAGTGAAATTAGACTCTGTCGAATGAAAACTGGTAGACCAAGAAGATCGAGCAAGAGATTACATTGTTTGTGAACTTAGCTATGCTCCTAGATGACCTTGGATGTAATGTATCCTGATAGTTAGCTCCTCAGGGTGCACTTAGATTTAACCTTACATGCACTCTGTGGAGGTACTTGGTGGTAACGAGTTAAAACTGTTTAATTTTTGCCTCTATATAAGCCTCGCATTTGGGTGTTTTTTTGGCTCAATTAACCAGAGCTGCTCTGTGTTTGGCATCCTTTGCCAGAGATCCAGAGTGCTTCTGCTTGAATTCAAGCCATCCAAAGCTAAGAACAAGAACTTAAGCTTATTTTGAGTTTGATCTGCACTTTTTCTTCTGTATTTTACTATTTTACTGCATTAATTTTTGCCTTTTGATTGTTTTTATTGCTTGTGACTGTTTATTACTTACATTTGTTTTGCACTGAGCTACTGCTTAGTTAGCATAGACTAGATTCAGACTTGCTGAATCTAGCCAGTTTTTCATACTTGAACTCAAATCCAGCCATCTTACATTAAGATGCAGAAGAATGTGGATATAGCCATGTCTGATCTTGGGATTGCTGGAAGAAGGACCATTGTGTGACTTCCTATTGGCAGGCTAGTTCAAACTGTTTAATTCCACGTGTATATAAGCCTCACATTTGTGCTGTTTTTGACTCAATTAACCAGAACTGTTCTACGGTTGGTGTCCTTTGCCAGAGGTCCAGAGTGTTTTTGCTTGAATCCAAGCCATCCACAGCTAGAACAAAAAATTAAGTTTATTTTGAGTCTGATCTGCATTTTTTCATCTGTATTTTACTGTTTTACTGCATTAATTTATGCCTTTTTGACTGTTTTTACTGTTCATAGGTTCATAGGTTCATACTAGGCTATCTGCCGTAGGGCATTTACAAGCCTAGCCAGAGTGTGTTTGGCTTTCGCCACCCTTCTTAGATTAGTTGACTGTGCCTCTGTATAGTAGGTCACAGAAGAAAGCCCATTTAAGATTAGTTTACTGTGCCTCTGTCTAGCAGTGACATAGAAGAGATCCCAGGGGTAAATTTACGATCTCCCATCCAAACGTCAAGATTCTTCTTGAAGAAGGTCATTGAGGGGCTCTGTCTGACATGGATTGGGATTTTGTTCCAGAGTGAGGGGAGCCTCTGGGATATGAATATGTCCCTCCAGCATGTTCTATTTATTTCTGTGCTGAGGTTTAAGTCACTGGAGCGTGTAGTTCTGATGCATTTGGATTTCTTGAGGTGGAGCATGTCCATTAATTCTGGGTTGGACATGGCTTTATACGTCAGGCACAGATCGCCTCTGAGTAGGCGGTAAGCAACTGAGTAGAGCTGGAGTTTCTTTAGCCTAACTGTGTAGGGCATCTGTTTGAGTCCCTTGATCCTCTTCGTGAGGTACTTTTGGGGTCTTTCTAGTTGTAGCAGGTGTCGGGTAAGGTACATCCCAAATGGGGCATTGTATTCAGTTATGGGCCTGATGAGTGATGAGTAGAGGGGCACAATGACCTCTCTTGATCTAGATGTGAACCCCTTTGTGATAAGGTGGGCTATATAGAATGTCTTTCTAACCATTTTGGCAATGTGATTGTCAAAGGAGAGATTGCAATCTACTTGGGTCCCCAAATCCCTAATTACTTCTTCCATACTTAATGGATTACCACCTATGTGGTAATTTGTGGGCACTTTGTTTTTCCCAAAGGGGATGACTATGCACTTTTTGGCATTTAGCTTTAGGTCATGCCTCTGGCACCAGTTATCCGTCTCTGTGAGACCTTTTTGGAGGATGCTTGTGTCAGCCGGCGAGTTGATTATAGCCTCCAGTTTGCAGTCATCTGCAGACTTTGTCAGCCATAATACTCCTGTGTTAGCCTGTACCTCAGAGAAATATATACCGAACAAGAGAGGTCCCAGGAGTGAGCCTTGTGGGACGCCACTTGTAACTGGTTTAGAGTCTGGCATGGCACCTGCAATTCTGACCATGTGAGTTCTATCCCTAAGCCAGTTTGCAACCCATCTTGTGAGATAGGGGTTGATATTTAAGCTGGTGAGCTTATTTATGATGCCCGAGTGGGGTATTGTGTTGAAGGCTTTTGCAAGGTCAAGGTAGGCTGTGTGGACTACCTTCCCTTCGTCTATGGCCTTGGTGACTGTTTCAAAGAAATTGACCAGGTTCAAGAGGCAAGATCTGCCCTTAACAAAGCCGAATTGGGTAGGATCCAGTGTTTGGAGGTTCCCAATGTCTTTATTTATGAGTTCCATGATGATATGCTCCATAGCTTTGCAGACCAGGCTAGTTAGACTTATAGGGCGATAGTTTCCGGGGTCTGTTGTGGCACCACCTTTATGGAGTGGGACCACTGTTGCTGTATGTCATTCTTTGGGTACATATCCTGTTGTAAGGCTGAGACTGAACAGTGATTTTAAGTGAGGGTTCAGTTCTTCTTGGAGCTCGTGTAAAACGCAGCCCGGGACACCGTCCGGTCCCATTGATGCTGTGTTTTTTGCTTTGGAGAGGGCAGCTCTCACCTGTGCATCTGTGATGTCAGGGAGGCTACACTCTGTTGAGATAGTCATTTGCTCATTTGGGGGGGGGGGGGGAGAAGTTTGCACTGAACCTGTCTGCCAGGATGTTGGCAATGTCTGTGGGTTCAGTGTATTTTTTGTCATTTTGCACTAACTCAGAGCATATCTGGGAGTTTCCACCCAGGTTTCTGACATAACTAAAGAAAGCCTTGTGATTATCTTAAGCGTCTTGTGCAATTTTTCTTTCGAAGCTAGCCTTAGATGATTTTATGAGGGATCGTAGTTTCTTGCTAGTACTGATCAGAGTTGCCTTCCCTTTCAGGGATTTTGCTCTTTCATGTAGTAGCTTCCTCCTTCTGTTGTACAGCTTATTTATGGCTGGGGTCCACCAGACAGGTCTCCTGCCTTTGGAGGAGTGTGTCTTGGTTTTATTTGGGATAGCACAATCCATGCATTCCTGTAGGTATCCATAGAATGCTTTTGTAAAGGATTCTGTGGTTTGGGCCGTATTTTCCACTGGCCCTGGGGCTTTGAAGGATTCCACCTCGGTTTTGAGAAGTGGGAAGTTTGCTTTTGAGAAGTTTTTGACCGTGGTTTCCTTTGCTGGGGGTGGGGACGGGATATGGATGTCCATAGTGATTAATTTAAGGTCAGATCTTACCAATGAGGGGTATACCTCTGGTATGGAACATAGAGTCCCCATGTTGGTGATGATCAAGTCCAATATGTTTTTCCCTCTTGTGGGAGTGGTGAGCAGTTGTTCCATAGCATTTGAGTTTATAAATTCTAGGAACCGTTGGGCTAGGGTGTTGGGGCATGAGTAGTGCTCCCAGTCTATGTTTGGGTAGTTAAAGTCACCCATATAATGGTGTTTGGAGAGGCCTTCATATTCTCCAGTGTCTTCAGGAAAGCCGAGTGGGGTTCTTGAGTTTGGGAGGGTGGTCTGTAGCAGGCTACAAACTGGAAGGCAGTTTTGCCCACTGTTAGTTGCACATGGATGGTCTCAGATGCATCATGCAGTGCCACTAGCCTGCAGGTATGGGTATCTTTGATAAATATGGATACTCCCCCTCCTCTTATGGTTCGGTCCGAGTTTTGGGGCTGAAAAGCATGGTATGAGGTATAGCCTGGTAGTGCTGGGGTGCTCTCGGGAGCCTTGAACCAGGTTTTTTTTACTGCACAGATATCGATATTCTCCATACTGAGGAGAGCCTCGAGTGCATGCATCTTGAGGTTTAGACTACTGGCGTTGAGCAGCATTACCCTTAGTTTCTTTTTCCTTGTGTTGTCTAAGGAGGGGGTTTGTCTTTTGAGCCTTGCCTAAAAAAGGCACTATGGGGGTGGCAAGAGCCTTGGCCAGTATTCGAAAACCCAGGGATGACAGTTGCAAGCTGTTCCTAGCGAAGCAACGTGGCTTGTCAAGCATGTCATCCCAGGCTGACAGACACTGGATCCCCTTTGAGTGACACCAATACTTTAGCCAATTGTTGAAATTGATCATTTTGTCTTTATACTGTGGTATCATTCTTGGTGAGGGTAAGATGCTACTCAAGGTCAGGGTCATACCGGCTTGGGCCACATGATTAGAGAGCTCCTCTATGTCTCTTTTCATGTAATCCAGGGAGGTACATCTCAGGTCATTCACACCAGCATGGACAATGACGGAGTCATATTTGTACTTGCTTTGGAGTGACCTGAGTGCTTGTGTTATGTGGTGGATCCTGGCACCCGACAGGCAGCTTACAGTGACCTTCTCCTTGTTCAGCCTGGTGAGAGGGACATCAGTGTATCTGACAATAGAGTCACCTATTACAAGTGTATTAGGTGTGTTGTTTAGCCTTAAGGGCTGTGACTGTGTGGCACACTGACTTTGTGAACTATGTGATATGTGGGTATTGTTGTGGGGTAGCAGTTGCTTGGATGTCTGCTTTGGAGGTCTCTGTTGCTTGGGCAGAGTTTTATTTAGAGCCTCCGGGTATGTTTTTGTGTGTTTATGTGTTTGGTTTGCTGTTACGATAGGTCTATGTGAGACTGGATTTGTGGTGTGTGTGATTACCTTCTCCTCCAGACTGACTGTGCCAATACTATATTGAGAGAGCTCAGCCTCCAGTTTGGCTATATAGTTGCATCTCTCACATATATTTGAGCTTGTTGGGAAGAGGAGAGGGTGGTCTGTGTACATAAGGCAGTTGTAACATTGCCTCAAGATTCCCATATTCACCAGCTGGACTGGAGAGTAAACCTGAAACTGACTTTTGGACATGCCAGAATAGTATAAGGAATTACTTTTTGACTTGATCAAAAAGGACCAATAGGCTTATCATCTGTACTTTATTTGCACTGAAATATTGCTTAGTTAGCACTGAAATATTGCTTAGTTATCAAAGATTAGATCCAGATTTGTTGAATCTAGCCTGCTTTTCATAGAATTGAGCTCAAATCCAGCCATTTTACATTAGAAGGGCTCCCCTGCACCCTTGGGGCAGAAGAGTGTGGCTATAGCCTTGTCTGAGATGGGGATTCCTGGAGAAAAATCATTGTGTAATTTCCTATTGGCAAACTAGTTTATAGCTGTTTAATTTTGACTGTATATAAGCCTCGCATTTACGTGTAGCTGAGCACCGCATAACGGGAAGTTAGTGTTGCCTTGTATAGACGCAAATGCCTAGAAATGATTTTTTCCCTAGACACCAGTCAGAGAAACCCTCCCAGGTTGCCTGCTGCTCTGTGGGCAACACAGTTGTGCACTTCTGCACTGCAGGAAATTCAGTTGAGCATTGAGCAGCATCACCCTGATCTTCTGTAGAATAAGTTCCCTTGTTAATTCCAGGGCAATAGCTGATCTAATTTGCCCTCTCAGAAATTAGTATTTAAGAATTACCTGCTACTTTGGTCAGTCAATTTCCCAACATTTCTCCAACCAGATTGATTGACATGGTCATCCTTAAGGAATGTAGCAAGTGCCTCATGAATACTGACAACTACATGCTCCTAAAACAAACAGTATGTGAGAGATGTTACTATACCATGAAACTAGAATTAGTCCTCTCACACAACAATAAACAAGACATCAAACAGGTTGTCACCACATACACCTCTACACTCACACAAGGCAAGGTCATGACACACAAACCCAATTATGTGGAGGTACTCACTAAGAGCCTAACAAAAGTCCAGGGACCTCCCAAGTGCAAACAACATACACATACTGGTACATGAACAGAATCCACCACTACACATAACACACATATCAGTGTCTGAACAATTAAGCCCCTACGGCAAAACACCTCAAAACACAATGTCCTAATTACAGCTGACTCAATAGTGGGACCTACTGATGTCCCCCTCACCAGGTTGGATGAGGAGAAGGTCATGCTCAGCTGCCTGTCAGGTGCCAGGATCTGGCAAATCACGCACACACTCAAGTCACTCAGCAACAATTATCGTTATGACTCTGTAATAGTACATTTGGAGTGAATGACCTGAGACGTACCTCTCTGGACTATATGAAAAGAGACGTGACTGAACTCTCAGATTATAGGTCCCAGGCTGGTATGTCCCTAGCCCTAAGCAGTATTCCATCTTCACCTAATATGATGCCACTGTATAGACAAAAAAGATTGCTTTCAATAATTGGCTTAGTTCTAGTGTTACTCCATGGGGGATCCAGTATCTGACGGCCTGGGAAGACATGGTCAACAGAGCGTGCTGTTTTGCCAGAGATGGCCTTCACCTGTCTCCACAAGGCTTTCAGATAGTGGCAAAGATGCTTGCCTCCCTAGTAGTGCCATTTTTAGTCAGTGTCAAAACAACAAAACGTCCGACGTACCACTAGAGATAAACTCAAGGTCATGCTGCTTAATGTTATGAATCTAAACAGCAAACTGCATTTCCTTTAAGCATTCCTGACCTTGGAAGACGCTGATGTCTGTGCAGTCACTGAGACTTGGTTCAAGACCATAGAGAGCACCCCAGCCATGCAAGGCTACAATGCCTTTCACACATTCAGACCTCAAAACAAGTGTAAAAGAACCAAAGGTGGAGGTGTATCCATCTTCATTAAACCCATATACACCTCGAGACTGATTATACAGTATGACTCTCTTGAGCTACTCCAGGTCCAAATAACTATAGGCAAAATACCCTACCACATTATTGCTAGCTACAGGTCCCCCACCATGAACCAGGAGAAGTACACAACCTACCCGGACTTTCTAGAGTCACTCACTATACAGCCAAACACCTTGGTCATGGGGGATTTGAACCATCCTTCCACCGATTGGGCAACTTATATGAGCACAAACACAATCACGCTTGCGTTTCCTGGATTTTATTAATTCAAATGCTGTAGAACAGTTGGCCTGCACCCCCACAAGGTGCTCAAATGTCTTAGACCTAATACTCAGCAGTATGAGGGGGGTTAATGCTCTATCCTCTGTGTGTTGCCCTCCCTGGTAAGTTAACACCATAAATCAGTCTCTTTTGAAGTAAAGATCAGACCTGACACCTCCACAGGAGCAAAAGAACTGAAACATTTCTCCAAAGCAAACTATAACCTATTAAGCGATGGTATAAAAAGTTTCAAAGCCCCTGCTAACACACCAGCAATGACTCCTATGCAGAAGAGTACACTGATGCCCTATATAGCCATTTAAACAAAGGTATTGACTCAGGTGTACCTGACAAGACTAAAGCCAGGTTCTCCTGAAAAAAAACAAGCCATCCTGGTGGACTTTAAGTGTAAATAAGTTATATACAAAAGAAAGAAACTGATATCTAAGAACAGGAGACGACTTACTCAACAGAGGAAGAATACTCTCCGCAGCTTGAACAAACAAATCAGATATCTTGTAAAGTCCTCTAAGGCTAGTTACAAGACTAAATTAGCATCATAGCTGAAGACAACCATAAGGCATTCTTTAGTTACATCCAAAACCTAAAAGGGAATGCCCAGCTGTGTGCCAGACTTATAGTGGACGGTACCACTCACACTGAATCTGCGGAAATTGCCAACCTGCTAGCTGACATATTGGGCAATAACTTCACCCCCCCTCATCCCCACCTGTTATACCCCAAAACATTCCATTATACCAGTCCACTATCGAGTATCTTCAAAGAACAGGTCATACAAGCACTCTCAAAGGCCAAAAAGATGGCTTATGTGGAACTAGATAACATCCCATGTTGCTTACTAAACAATCTGAAACAAGACTTAGCAGAACCACTTGGCATTCTCTTTAACCATAGTCTGAGCACTGGCTTTACTCTGGCAGAGTGGAGAACAGCAACAGTAATCCCCTTGCACAAAGGAGGTCCCATCAACCAACCCAGGAAACTATTCCCATAAGACTAACCAGTCTTATCTGCAAAGTCATGGAAAGAATCATCATGGACCTCATCAACAAGGTCACAGGTGACAGTCATACTCTTGACTCAACCCAGTCTGGTTTTGTCAAGGGTAAATCTTGCTTATTAAACCTGGTGGACTTCTTTGATGGCAAAGCAGTATATACCACCTATCTTGATTTACCCAAGGCTTGTGATATAATTCCCCACTCAGGGATCATTGAGAAACTCTCCCAGCTGGGGATTAACCCATACATCACTAGATGGTCAAAGTTGGGGAGTCCACCTCCTCCAGTAGACCAGTTACCAGTGGGGTACCACAAGGAACTCTGCTGGGTCCTCTACTGTGTGAAATCTATTTCTCTTAGGTCCAGGTGAAAGCAGATGGCCTATGGCTTACCAAGTTTGCAAACTGGGCACAATCATTGAGTCCTTCAATGATGTAAACATATTACAGAAAGGGCTGACTCAGACAAATGATTGGTGCCAAAGTTACAGACTAAAATTAAACACAAAAAATGCCTCATTATTCCCTTTGTCAAAGAAATAGCCCCTGATAATTATGATATAGATAGCACACCTCTAAGCTTAAACTTAGTGATGCAAGACTTGGAAACACAGGTTGACAGCAATCTAAACTTTGATCACCATGTGTTCATAGTGGTAAGGAAAGCCTTCTACATTGCGCATTTCATAAAGAAGGGCATTGCATCAAAGGCTAAGTAGGTTATAACTCCACAATGACTAATAAAAACAGGAACCGCAAACTAGGAAAGAATACCACCAGGATGAAAGGAGGCAGCTGACCACTTTGTAGATAATCCATTTATTTAGCGCTTTCGACCTTAGTAAAAGAACTTCATCAGAATACTGAAAACACACATAGCTCCATCTTTTATACCCAACATGCTGTAGATGTTAATCAAACAGTTAAAACATGAACATCTTAAAGGGCTATATCCCAAACTTTCCACATATATATACACACACATCTACACACAAACATTCATTTCACCATGCCAAATTGTTAAAAACATGAAATACTTATAAAACACTGCTTTTAGTCTTAAGACAGGACTGATTGATATATTCTCATGTGTGTTTTCAGTATTCTGATGAAGTTCATTTACTAGAGACGAAAGCGCTAAATACATTTTCTACAAAGTGGTCAGCTGCCTCCTTTCATCCTGGTGGTATTCTTTCCTAGGTTATAACTCCACTGTACTCAACCCTTATCAGACCACTGATTGAGTACAATGCTCCCTTCTATGTACATCTCACCACAAACCTGCAGCAACTGGGTGCTCCGGTTTCTTGCCACGTTACAAAGATATGTGTCTGGAGTGTTTCTCCCTGGGCCTCTGCCAAAAATTGGCTTTGTTCCAAGTCTGACTTTCCTGGTAAACAAATGTTAAATAAAAAAATAAATAAAAAACTGGAGAGACCACAGAAGTTTCTAACCAAGAGAATCCAGGGCCTCCAAACCATTACTTACATGACTGTACGGTGTATCAAATGGCCTGCTGAGAGGCAGTCTGTGCCTGGCCTACAGAGCAGTCTTTGACTATGCTCTAGTGGAAATGCTGCACATCCACAAATCAAATGCGACAAGAGTCACTAACTCCAGGGATCCCAACCTAGCCCGTGACATTAACAGAACATGTTGGAGAGACAAATACATATCCTTGAGATTGCCACTCCTCTGGAATGAGCTCCCACTTCATGTGAAGCAGAGCACCTCAATGACCCTATTTAAGGGTAAACCTGACAATTGGATGGGTGATCATAAATTCACCCCAGGGTTGGCACCTATGTACCTCATAGACAGGGGTAGTCAGTACTGATCATAGAATTGCTGTGCTAACAATGTCCATGTAACTATGGTCAATTAGGGTACACTGGTTTTTGCACAGCTAGGCTTGTAAAGGCTTTATGGCCATTAGCCTAGTAACCTGCTATGAACCTATAAACCTCTGTGAACTTCACTCACCTAACCACTGACAAGGCAACTCAGGATAAATATGGCTAGGCTTGTAAAGGCTCTAGGGCTCTTAGCCTAGTAACATTGTATGAACCTATGAACCTATTAACATCTGCAACTACTGTCAGTCTGCAAGTTACCCTGTCCCTTTTTTGAGCAGATGCTACCCAACAGATCCTCTTGTCTCTCCAGGGGTTATTAATGGTATGGGTACCACTGAGACCTACATGCCTTCCCTTTTACCCACAGCGAGAGATTAGTAGAAATAGCCACATCATTCCTTCTCTCATTACTCATCCTAATACCTATACTGCCTTCTGGTCTAAAGTCATTGTGTTAATAGTCAGGCCTCTTTTATTTTATTCAACAGATCCAGTGAAATTGTGGGCACATTACAAAACCTTCTTCACCAATGTCCACATCATTTGAAGTGAACTATGTGGCCATTTGTATGTGCTGCTGTGCAACAAACTGAAATAAGAATTTATGGAATACATTTTTCTTTTAAATTCCTAACAACCTCTTGAAAGGGTTGGATTCGAAATGCCCTTCACAGGGAGAGCAAGATGGCAGAGGCTTTTCTGCTCTCTCTTTGTCTCTGCACTTTACTGTGCATGTCATCTCATGTGCCCAGATGACATCATCCCAGGGGCAGAGATTTACCCATTTCAATACCTCGTAACACCAAGGTATTGACTTGAAGGCAGTCATGCTATGCATGGAACAGATAAGATACCATAACAGTCAATTTTAGTGAATCTCATTAACTAGTTTGAGTGTGAAGCTTTTGCTTCCCTGGATTTGGCTGGGTTACAGAGTCTGGCTAAAGTTCTTGGATACAGCACCTCCGCTGGACCCAGTATTGCATTCAGGAAGTCTGCTTGCAATACAAGGTCTGCAACACAGGTGGAGATGTAAGGGCACGAAGCCATCAAGCACAAAAACACCACCTGTGGAGTAGAATAGGGAAATCAGGCATGACATCCCACATGGCTGCAAAGCTTCCATTCACACCACAAAAGAAGAGAAAGGGGCAAGAGGGGTCACTGTCCCCCTCCAGGAATTTAACAATAAATTTTAAAGTGTGTTGTCACATTATCCATAACAAAAGTGAATAACAAATATTTAGTGATGGGTGCAATCTTCATACTTTATACGATATCAAACTTTTAGGTGTGTTTGATAAAATAATGTGTAATTTTTGCACTTAATTTTGCCTAAAAGGGTGTCCATTTTTTTAAGCTGAGCACTCCTGGCATAACATCACAAAGGACAAAACCCATGATGCCTCACATACATTAGTGTTAATTGTAATATTTTCCATCCTAAGTGTCACAACAGAGGAGTTTTATATCCTAGTAAGACAAGTCATGTGTCACAGGTGGAATACCTGACATTTAAAGTTAACACTTGTGATGACTTATTAGTGAAACCATAAAATAAGTTAAGTAGCTCTTCCTTTAAAAAAGATTGGTGTGTCGATTGCCTACAATGCATTGTTGGTGCATGTAAATTATTGCATTGTTGGTGGGTTAATCAGAAGGTAAAGACAAAGCTGATAATGAAAGTTAACCTTTAAAAAAGTATAATCTACAGTTTGTTTTCAAACCACTTGAAGCTTTTACATTGGGGTACACCCAGAAATAAAACTGATTGAAAAACACAACTGCATGCGACATGGTCCTTGAAGAATACAACAACATGAGACATCCCCAATGGAGTTTGAAGAATATATAACAGCTCATACAGCTGTGCATGCATGCATGCATGCATGCAGTCTCATGCTGTCTCCCTTAGTCCCAATCCCTGCAGTACAGCTCCACCTGAATGGGGAATTAGGTACAAAAGGCAGATGGGCTACCCACCAGGTACTGCCAGCAGTACCTAGTTCCACTTAAAGGTACATCCTGTTGACTTGCCAAAGTTTAATGCTGACTTCATTCAGCATAACAAGCCTAATTCCTCTTCTGGAATGGGTTTTAGGGCTCAAGACAGTCCCCATTAGCTTAAAGTAAATCAGGACTGCTAGACCCCTATCTTTTAGTATATGGAAACAACTTGTTGAAACATATTTATCCATGCTCAGATTATTTTAAACCCTGGTCCTATATTTGTATGTATTAAAACAAAATAAAATATACAAATACAATTTTGCCATTATGTTGCAGGAAGCAAGAAGCTGTGCCTAACCAGCTCTGTTTTCTCTTGGAAGGGTAAGGAGTGAAATTTTTAGAACTTATCTTAGCAGCACGACTTATACTGTACACTTTAAGTTACTCTGTTCCATAAGAGTGTAATTCATAGTCATGAACACATTAAAAGTAGTATTATATTCATTTTAAAGAGTACTCATCAGTCTCTCAGCTGGGCAGTTTGTGCAGTTGCTAAGGTGAGTGCCCTACCATGCTATGCTAGTAGGAAGGGGAGACACACCTTTCAACTTCTTCTTCAAGAATTCTGGACAAAGGACTTCCAAGATGGCTGCACACTGAGTAACAGCATAATTTCAGATCTCCCAGTCTTTGAGAACCAGTGAATTTTTCTTTTTGGATAAGTTTCTATAACTGCTCAATAAGTGCAGTACCTGGATGCCAGAAAAACAGAAATTCAGAGAACCTGAAAGAAAATCAGTCACAAAAGTTGAGGAGAAAACACTGGCTGGGAAGAATCCTACAGCTGTTCTGCAAAAAGCAGTTCAAGCTCTAGTGTTGAAGCAAGACATGACTTCCAGTAAACTGTGGAAAATAAGTCAAATGTGCTCAAAGATGATTAAAACAAACAAAACACTGAAGGATATATCAAGTCAAATAACAAAAGATTGGGAAAGGGAAAACGTTTAAACAGATATTTGGATGAGCTGAAAAAACTGCAAAAATCAGAGGTCAAAATGAAGAAAAGGCTGGCTGAGTATGAGACGGCTCAAGAGGAAATGTTTCAAAAAATGGAAGAATTAGAGGACAGAGTACATAGGGACAACCTGAAATTTTCTGTGTACCAGAGAAATTGGAAGGAACAGACTGTAGTAATTTTATGAAAGCACGAACAAGCAACTGGACTGGTATTCCACAGCAAGAGTTGTTAATCAAAAAGGCACACTGTGTGCACGCCGTAAACCTGGCCACAAGAAATCAGCCAACATTTTTAACAGTAAATATACAATCTTACCAACAGAAAGAGTTAATTCTGACAAAATTGTGGCAGAAGGACAAAGTACTAAAATTGGGAGACAGTAGAAAGTTTGTATAAAATGATTACTGACTGTACACCATGCAGAAGAGGAGTAAATTTATTCTATCAATCAGGGAATGTTAAAAAGCAGGTGTAAGACTCTGCTGTACCCAGTTATCTTCTGAATATTCTTTCCTGGTGGGACAAAATCATTTTTTGATGCAGAACATGCTAAGGAGGAAATACAAAAGTTTGTCCAACAAAATGTGAGTATCAAACAGAAGGGGATTCTGCTTCATATTCGTGTGATAATGATGCCTAATAGAAAGAATATGCCAGTGAATTATTTTCCAACATTCCAAAGGAAAATGCTTGAGAGACAGAAAAAAACATAAGAGTTGACGAGAAGAACCAGAAGTATGTTGGAAATAAACAAAGAGAAATGATTTGGGAGATGGAGATCAACAGGAAGAAAGTCAGCAACTTGAAAATTGATGAATAAATGTGGGAATACACAGTATTAATAATGTGTGAAATATGATGGAACAAGAAAACCTGGAAATATTGGACTTTTTTGACTCTGATAAACTTGTAGGGGACTCCAAAACATATGCCCTACTTCAAGTCATTAATGTTTAGAAGAACATTTAGGAGGGGGAAGTGGAAGGAAAGACTTAACTGTAAGTAAAACAACATTTTGTTCTTAACAGTATTTTTATATTCTATTATATATATATACTGCATGCTATAAAGTAAAGCTTTTTCAGTTATTTTTATGTGTAATATGTTATACTAAAGTAAACTGGTGTCCCTATTTTTCCTTCTTCTTTCCCTCTTGTTCATATTTAAGAACTGTAGGCACTGGAATGTAAAAAGAGAAGAAAGCCTAGAGAAAAGAGCATTATGTAAGAAAAATTGATATACTTTTCCTTACTTTTGCATAGAGGAATGACTGGATTAAGGCCCTTTGCTTGATTAATGTCAAGTTTTAAGGGGAAGCAAATAAATAAAAGGACACTAAATACAAGGAAATGTGTTCCTCTTCCACATAGCATTTTTGCAGAGTAATATGAAAACCTTGTAGTGGGAGAAAACTATATATCTGGTTCTCATGTTTCTATGGATAAAATCTGATAAGGGGCAATAAAACATAATACTTCTTCCTTTCAATGGATAGGAGATCATGATTTCTGAAAGCATTCAAGTTGTTTTCTATATCTGGGAGAGGAATAAAGATAAAACAAAAGCAGATGCCACTTAGTGGAAGTTAAAGCTCAGGCTGTACCATACATTTTAACATGGATAACTTTCATTATAGTTTAATTCAAGCCTGTGAATGTGACTGCCAATCTGGGACAATTGTTTCTATTAGAAGGATTAAACTTCATTATTTGAAGTTATAAATAGTTTTGTGTGCTAGTATTAAGTTAATAGGTTCTGGGGTATGTTTTATTTTTGTTTTTGTGAGGGTTTTCATTGAAACAAAAAAGTCTTTTAAGATGTGTCTTTGGTTCAAATGGATATGACAAGAAACAACTATATAAAAGATCATCTTGCCAAACATTAGTGTATGCATGTAACACAAAAGCTGAAACTAGACATTTAAAAAAGTTATCATACATAACAGGCGGAAATAACAATGACACTTTCCATAATATATTTAAATGTGAATGGTCTCATAGATACAGAGAAAAAAAGAAAGAGTAGTGGACTATATTAAAAAAATACATAGTGCAAATAGCTATGCTGCAGGAGACACATTTGGAAAAAAATGATCATGTGAATTTGATAAGGAAAGGATTTCAGGATGGTTATTCAGTGGCATATCTGGGAAACAGAGAAAAGAAGAGTATTTATATTAATTGCAAAAACAGTTCAAACAGTGATAGAAGAGGGAAAATAAAGATAATACGAGTAGATTTGTAGTACTAAGGGGCTACTGGCAAAGAAGGAGGATTATGCTGACATGTATTTATACTCCACCTAAAACTATCACAATAGAACTTGAAAATTCTTGGAGAAATATACAGCTTTTAGCAGGGAATATTACCTGTGTGTGGAGACTGGAATTTAATTTGCAACAGTGAGGATATGCCAGGGGGGCCTAGAAGGGAAATATAAAAAAATATATATAACAAAAGAGGGTAGATTTTTGAAGAAATTTAGATTATTCCCCAAGGTACAAAAACTGGGATAGACTAGACAGAGATTATTTTTCACAGGAACATGTGCATTTAATTGAAAATGTCGATATGCATCCAATAACTATTTCAGATCACTTGTCAATAATAACCAAAATAAAAATGCAGAATGATGAAATAAAAATGAGACACTGGTGCTTCCTCACCTATCTGTTAAAAAGAAAGGAATTAATGAATGGGTAGTGGAAATATTTGAGAGTTATTAGAGAAGATGCACATTTCTTCAAAAAATGTAGCTAGGGAGTGGGATAATATTAAAGTGGAGTTTAAAAATATGATGGAAATAAAAGTAAAAGAGATATAGTTAAAAAGTAACAAGAATTATGTAGATGGACTGACAAAAGATACCTTATTGCAGAATGGGGGGTCTCACTGAATAAGAACAGGCACAACTGGAGAGTGCCAAAGAGAAAATAAAGGACTACCTTAATAATAAACATGAATTTAGAAAGATTGCTTTTAAGCAACTGTTTTTTTTTTTTTTTGAAAATAACTCCACAGCAAAAAACCTTTAGCACAGTAGCTCAGGCAACAGAAAATAGAAATGGTTATTGCCAAGCTTAGGGAACCAATAACAAGAAAAATAACCAGAGATCCTGTAGAGTATTAGAAATATTTCTAAAATTTTATAAAAATGTGTATAAAGAAGATAAATGTGGAAATCAAGAAAAAGTACAAATGAAAATATTTATTGAAGAATTAAATATACCAAGGTTAGAGGTAGATGAGGCTCGATTATTATCAGATAGGATAGGAGAGAGAGATGAGATTAAAATGGTTATATATAACCGATCTACAGTAAAGCCCCCAGGAATACATGGTATTCCTGGGGAAGTTTGGAAGCTAGGAGGGACGAAAGTGATAAAGATATGGAACGTTTTCCTTAAAAGTAATTTAAATGGAGGAGAAACATTAACATCCTGGAGAAAGTGGAGGTGGCTGTAATACCTAAAGATGGTAGAGACCTATCAAGTCCAGCTTCATATATGCCTTTTTTTATTCTAAGCCTTGATTCTAAAGTGTTTATGTCTATAATGGCTAAAAGAATGGCAAAAGTGATGCCACAATTGATAGATATGGATCAATGTGGTTTTATGGAAGGAAGGCAAACATTTCACACCATTAATAGAACAATGGTGATCTAGACGGAAGCAAAATTTAAGAAAATACCACTGTTGTTGGTGGGTTTTGATGCAGAAAAAGCATTTGACAGATTAAGTTGTAATTTTAAGATGTACGGCAGTGGAAGCATTTGGATTCCCTGATACAATTATGAGGATGTATATGGTATGAGAGGCAAAAATTAAAGTGAGTGTGTGTGTGTGTGTGTGTGTGTGTGTGTGTGTGTGTGTGTGTGTGTGTGTGTGTGTGTGTGTGTGTGTGTGCATGTGTGTGTGTGTGTGTGTGTGTGTGTGTGTGTGTGTGTGTGTGTGTGTGTGTGTGTGTGTGTGGTGTCCTCTCTGATTAGTTTTGTCTGAGCATAGGAATCAGGCAAGGATGTCCGTTTTCCCCTCTGTTATTTTCATTACATTTTGAACCACTGGCAAAGAAAATAAAGGACTCAGAAATTCAAGGATATAACTGGTATGGTAGTCAAAAAAGTTGGCTTTATTTGCAGATGATATTACTTTATATCTGATAGAACCAGAAAAGGACATTTCAGCTTTGTGGAATAGTCTGAGAGTTTCACATCTTATCAGGATGCAAACTTAAAGGGACAGTCCCTGTCCGAGGGATTTTTTGTTTTGATTCAGCCTTTGTTTACATTTCAGGTTTGCCTTTCTGAGCATGCTCACCTTTAGCTGAGGCAGGATTGTTGAAGAGTGCTTGCAGGAAGATTCAAAGGTGTTAGCCAAATTCCATTCTCAAATTGCAGCTGTACTGACAACAGCTTTTCCTGTGAGCCATTCAATAGTTTAATCTGTGTATTTTACCCACTGAGAAAAGTAGCCTTTCAGGCATTTTATGACCTGACTGCTGTTGCTACTCTAGAAAGCACATCAGTAATGCA
Source organism: Protopterus annectens (assembly GCF_019279795.1). NCBI lineage: Eukaryota > Metazoa > Chordata > Ceratodontiformes > Protopteridae > Protopterus > Protopterus annectens. The sequence continues at coordinate 128,282,757 of NC_056730.1, read as the reverse complement.
AGGCTTTTAAAACATTAGTAAACAGAGTTTTTTGTTTCTTTCATTTCATATTTTATTCTGTGGTGATTGTGAATCTTGGCCATCTACAATAATTTTATGACATGGCTTCTACCTATAAAAACTTTCTGAGTCAGGCAAACAGTAGTGGAAAGCATATTTGTCTTTCTTTCAAGTTTTACTGTATTCTGATTTTTGAATACTAGCCTGGTGTAGTGACTTTCTGACCTGCTAGTAATTCCATAGAAAGCAAGTGTGTGACAGAAGGTTGGAGCATTAGTAGACACACACTTCAGTTCTTTTTCAGCTTCTAGTTTGATATGTGCTGATTTCTGAATACTACTAGACAAATGCACTATTTTTGATGAACAGGCTGCTTGTACATCTGTAGAAGCTTGAGTGATGTAACATTTAAAAAATAGTATACACTGATGTCCTTTTTCCCTGGCACAGCTTTCTTTATTTCAAACATGAGCCAGGCAGTGGGGGCATAGTTCCCCAATCCAATGTAAGTTGAAGAGGAACACAAATCCAAAATTTAGTTTACCATGGGAGCTGAAACAAGACTGGAACTGTGGATTTACAGGATATTTAAAAGTTAAATGACACTGTGGGTGGGAATGAAAGTGACGTGTCGAAGTGAGGGTGAGTTCTGTCATCTTAACACTGGGATTTTAAACACTGGGATTGTCTCTTTAATGAAGATAAAACAAAGACAATAGCTGTAAACTATGTACCCACACATGAATTGGTTCAGCAATACCCATATTTATGGGAACCTGATAAAATGAAGTACTTAGGAGTATAGATTAGAAAGGATTTTGTTATGTCAGCTAAGGATATGTGGGAAGAGCTAAACAATAGGTGATAAAAAGTGAGAAATTGGAAGCTCTGTTTTATGGATATGGATAGCAAGATACAAGCAGTGAACATGTTTTTATAACCTTTAGTTTTATCCACAGGTCAGGCATATTTTTTCAAACAGAGGAAAAGTTGAGGATAGCAATTAGTAAAGAGTTGAAGGATTATATCTGGGAGGGGAAGAGTACAAGAGTCAAGTGGGGTAAGTTGATCCTTCCAACAGAAAAGATGGTTTGAGATTACCTGATTTGAAGGGGCATTTCAAAGCTACACAGTTAAGGTTCTTATACATAGTACAAGCAGAAAGCTATAATTTGAATAAGAAAGGGATGATGATGAAATTGGGGTGAAGTTTCAAGAAACAATGACAGACCGGGATTTTGGATGCAGATCCTTAAAGTGAATAACAATAACCATACAGAATATTATATTTGTAAAGTAGCAGAGCATAGATCTAATCTAGCATAGGGATGGAGAGATGAGATTCCACCAATAGGGATGACTGCAATTAGGGCTACAGAAAATAGACAAGAGGGGGCTGGAGTTTACTGGAAAAAATGGCAAAGGAATCACAGTATTGGGAGCAAGTAATTAGAGAGGGAAAGGTAATAGAATGGGAAGAGGCCACAAATTAATTTGGACTGCAGACTAGAGACTGTCTTCCCTATCAATTACTAATATCAGAGTATACGCAAAGAGAAAGAAATAGGGGGATCCTAAGCAAAGGACCAGCACTGGTAGAGTTTTAGTAGAATCTAGAATGGAAGCTGCTGTTAACAAATGGATAGTTAGTAGGGTAGATAAAGTATTGCATGATAACTATAAGGATCAATTAAAGGAGTTTACAACGGATTAGGAAGACAGAATGGATAAGCTATTCACAAAGAAATAATGGGGGATTTTTGCATGGCTCCCAAATATGCAACAAAGTCTAGATGATTTATGATCTTTTCTTGGAAGTGTTTGCATAAGTATGTTATACCCCAAATAGTCTCCAAAGAATTTTTCCTCAGGTAGATTGCAACTGTTGGATGTGTTATGGGGAAGAACGACGTCACTGGGGACATATTTTTTGGGAGTGTAATGAGTTAACAGACTTTCAAAATTACCTGCAAACTACTCTATCACAAATACTTTGTGAGAAACTGAAATGATTTTTTGAGCTGTGATATAGAATCTGAAGTTCTAGATGTAGTAAGGCTTTTCTGAGTTTACTTCTGGTGGCTGCCAAAAAATCAGTTACTAGAAAATGGAAATCAAAGTCTAAACCAATTACATTAGAAGTAGTGAATATAGTAATTGAAGTGGGATCTTTAAAAAGGATAAAAGCAAATTACATAGAAAAAAATGGGAATTGTGGAAACAATACATGCAGAATAATGTTTTAGAGGAGGAATGAGGTTTAAAGGAAGGCAGAAACTGAATGAGTTTTTTTAATGTTTGACTGACAGTGAGTGAATAGATTATAAGTGATGTATAATGTTTCCAATTAATACATCAGTTTGGTTTGTTTTAGTTTATGTAACTGAATGATTGCCTGTGAAATAAGTGATCATTTAACAAAGATGTTTCTTGTTTAAAAAAAAAGCATTTTGGATAAAGCAAAAAATAATGCTGGGACAAAGGCACAAAGTAATGGACAATTTTCAAATGTTACTCTAACTCACTTAAAAAGTTAGTAGAACAAAAAGACTGTATCGGCATGCATTTACTGACTAGAGAAGTATGAAACTAATGCCTGGCATTACTGGCTAACTGTAATCCTCAATGATTTACAAGAAAGTTAAAAACGTTATGAATGGCAGCACAAAATATGAGGCAAAATCGATAATATTCTGCAAAATCAGGGACAGTACAGAGACATGAGATTGTCACCTAGTAAACCACAGACACACACTCTCCCCACAAAAGTGCACACGCAAACGTAGTTGTAAGCAGTGACATACATGCACGCATGCCCGCACACACACACACACACACACACACACACACACACACACACACACACACACACACACACACAGTCATGTAACTAGGACAAAAAGCCCCAGGTGCAAGGCGTTAAAAGGCATGATCTTCAAGTGTAGATGGGGCACAAGTGAAACACTGGAACTCATGTATGAAGGCACAGGGATATCCTGGCTTTGTACATGAATATTGATACTGTATTCTTGGTTGCAGTTAGAAACTTAGTGTGTGTGTGTGTGTGTGTGTGTGTGTGTGTGTGTGTGTGTGTGTGTGTGTGTGTGTGTGTGTGTGTGTGTGTGTGTGTGTGTGTGTGTGTGTGTGTGTGTGTGTGTGTGTGTGTGTGTGTGTGTGTGTGTGTGTATGTTTCATCCACATGAGGGGGTGCCATTCTGGGGAGCTGCCCGGAATGCCAGATGACCAAGATATGGCTCAGCATGATATGCGTACTGTACTTACCCCAGCTCCTACTGCACAAGGGAAACTAATTAAGGCACTGCCCTACAGATCATGTCTGTGCTATAATCAGCATCACCTGTCTAACAGCAGAGGCCACACACAAATTCACAGACATTCAAATGCTCAAGCACAGACATAGAAAGACACATGTATGCATACAGGCTGACTGATTTACATTCATTGCATGCACATCTTGCATTCATGAACTTCCCATCACTTGGCTGGAAAACCAGCAAAACCTGTTCCAGTTAGAAAGTATTCTAAAGCAAACTACATCCTATTACATGACAGTTTTTCAAAATTCAGTGCCCTGCCCAACCCAGAGTTCACAACAGCGTATGCAGAATTATTCACAGAAACACTGTACAAACATGTAAATAGCTGCTTAGAGGCTGCTGGATCTACCCGATATAAGACCAAAACAAACCATACTTGTAGAATCCTAATCTTAACAAGGTATGTAACAAAAGGAAAAAAGTTATGGCCAAAGTCAGAAAGAGCAACTGTCATAATGTGAAGAGCTCACTAATAAAACTAAACAGGAAAATAAGATGGTTAATTAAATCCAACAAGGCCAATTATGAGGTCAAGATAGCTTCTCATACTAAAGACAACTACAAGGTCTTCTGCAGCTATGTCTGAAACCTCAAAGGTAACACACAACAGTGTGTAGAACTGGCAGTAAATGGTACCACCTTCACTGAGCAGAGTGACACAGCAAAGCTACTGGCCAAAAAATTCAGCTCAGACATATTACCTCCCCACTCCTCACTGCCACCCCTTGTGAAATCCCTTCAGGCATTCCCCCGAACAAACAGAGGGAGCATTTCATAGCAGTATTTACTAAGGCTAAAAACACTGCCTCATTGGGACCCAACAATATCCCAGGTTGCCTCCTAAATAGCCTGAAACATGACTTATCAGGAACACTTGAGTCACTTTTCAACTACAGCCTCAAAACTGGCTATGTACCAAGTGAATGTAAGAGTGCAATGGTTATCCTCCTTCACAAAGGTGGACCATCAACCAGCCCCAGAAACAACAAACCCATTAGTATGACTAGCCTGATATGCAAAGCCATGGAATGAGTTATCATGGAAATGATCAGCAAAGACACTGGCAACCAACAGACATTGGACCCATCCAAGTGTGTTTTTTTCCAAAGGAAGATCATGCCTCTTTAACCTGGTAGACTTCTTTGAGAGGGTAATCAAGGGAATGGATAAAGGGGAAATGGTACATACTGCTCATCTAGACCTGGCTAAGGCATTCAACAAAATACCCCACTCAGGTATTGTGGACAGACTCACAGAACTAGGCATAAATCCCTGCACAACTTGCTTGACTACCAGCTGGCTCAAAGATAGAACCCAAGAAGTCAGGATTGGTGAGCCCACCTCCACCAAGAGGCATGTCACCAGTAGAGTACCAGTGGGCTCCATGCTAGGCCCACTCCTACTTCGCATCTTCAGCTCGGAGGTCAAGGCTAATGTCAAGTGCCTCTGGCTCACCAAGTTTACAGATGACTGCATACTGGGAGCTGTTATAAATTAACCCATTGACACTAATGTCCTGCAAAAGGGTCTAACACAGACAAATGACTGCTGCCAAAGCCATGGATTAAAAAACTCAATGCAAAAAGTGAATTATAGTGCCTTTTGGGACAACATTTACCTGGGCAAATTACTCCAATGCTAGCACTCCTCTAAGAGGTCACATGGGAGTTAGAGATCTGGGAACATATGTAGATAGAAATCTGGCCATTGACTAACACATAGTCAAGGCAGTAAGAAAATCATTCTGTGTCACCAAACTTGTAAGTAAGAGCATGGTATTCAAGTCTAAAGAAGTTATTGTACCACTCTACTCATCCCTTATCAGACCCATCATTGAGTACAGTGTCTCCTTTGGCATGTAACTGACTAGGATTATGCAGCAACTGGAAGGTCCACAGAGGTTCCTTACCAAGATAATCCAGGGTATTAACACACTGTCCTATACAGATCACCTTAGAGCTCTATCTCTATAGTCAGTCTCCTACAGGTTGTCGAGAGGTGAACTGTGCTTGGCATATAGATTAGACTTAGATTCAGTCCACATGGAGCTTTTGCACATCTGCAAAATGAACAGTACCAGAAAAATGAGATCCAGGGATTTGAACTTTGCTTGTGACATGGAGAGAATGTGCTGGTGACTTAGATATGTGACTCAAAGGATCCCCATGCTCTGGAATAGGCCTCCCATTCATGTGAAGCAGAGTTCACCCCTAATCTTATTCAAACATAACCTTTGTCCATTAGATGGGAAATTGCAAATTCATCCCCATGCTGGCCCCCATGTGTCTTATAGATAGTGGCAGACAATAAATATTCCCTAACTAACATTGGATGGATAATAATAAATTCAACCCTGGGCTGGCCCCCTTGCCTGTTATAGACCAATGCCAACAGTAAACATTCCCTAAATAACATACCCCCACATAACGTTGTAGCAAACTTCTGACTAACATACCCTTTTAATAAACATACCTCCCCCCAATTAGCATACATATGTTACAAGGGGACGCAGTTGGGTTGGGTTGTGTGACTAGTCTTATAAAGGCCCTGGTGGTTGTTAGCCTAGTATATACCTATGAACCTATAAATGTCACAGGCCATGTCAGGCAGTTGTCATCCACCTCACACAGACCTACACATACATACACTGCACTCACAATAAGCAGTCAATCCACGTACACTCACAGAACCTACTCACACATTGTCACTGTACTCCCTACACACAAAAACATACAATGCCATAGTCAGTCTTAGTCTCACATTTAATTTCACCACTTACCTGGCTTTGCAGTCTGAGCAAGGTAAAGCTGCCACTTTTTACTGTGGACAGATTTTCTTTAGTTGAAATCATAGACATACACAACTAAATTGCTGCATATACTTCTACATTTTGTATATTGTTCTGCATGGATGCTGTAGTATGGGTGATAATGGAGAATGTTGGACCGGACGTGAGTACACATCCAGAATACCGAGTGACTTGGTTATGCAAAGTCCAGTGTTTTCTGTTATCACCTGAAACTGTTAGTGCCACTAAATATGATAAAAGCAAAATGCTTTTCATTATTTCTGAGCACCTCTCTTGGTTGTCTGTGGCATTAATTAGAAAAATTCTTAATGAATGCATAATATGCCCTTCAAATCTGGAACAGTAAGGACCATGGACTTTTTAAGACTCACAATAAGGAACATTTTTCATAATGAGGTTACTTGTGATGAGTAACAATAATGGGTTTTCTACCCATTATTTCTAGCTTTGCCGTTCTGTGTTCAAGATGATTTGCAGCGGCTTCTAGGTGTTATGCAACTGCCATAATATTCTGAGAGTTACACAGTAACACAGCTGTGTCCAGTGTTCTCCATTATCACTGTAGTATAGATGTCTATGAATCACTGAGCAGTGCAACATGGTGTTAATGGACTTTCGTTCACTTATATACTAGGCAGTTATGTTGTACCTCTTACTGTTCAGTAGAGTAAAGCTGTGCTACTGGGTGTACAACTATTAATGTGCTAAACAGCAAAAAATGGTAGATTTTAGATGGAGACTGTTGACAGTTGTAGAAATCACTAAACTTTGCATGCACTGTTTTCTGATGTTACTAACTTTCACACTTATATATGTGGCAAAGACAAAAATAAGAATGATTATTTACATTGTGGTACAAGCTAATGACCTGAATTTCCACATATAACTATATCAGGGGCTGATGAAAATAGGAGTGCCACAGAGTTTGGTATGACATACTTGTTGACTGGGTCAGTATTGACAATATGAAGTTGTTAGAGTCTGGTTAATTTGTGAAATGTGTTTTGTGTCTGTTTGTGATATCTGTGAATAACAGGTTCCTAGCAGGGGTATTTGCTGGAAATTCCCATGATGCATTTGGAAACTTCAAACATAGTTGCTTTACCTGTTATAGGTTCATAGGTAAGTACTAGGCTAACTGCTCATGCAGTCCATTTTAAGCTTAGACAGTTTTCCTTCAAAGGTCAGAATCAAACCGTATACTTTGTATCTGCAAGGTAAACACATTATCCATTATGCCAACCTCTTAACCCTTTTTTTATTTTTTTCCACATCCATAGTAACACTTTTCTCTTGGTGTGCTCATTGTCGGTAACATCATTGTGGATTATATTTTCCAAAAACATCTTCAAGACACCATGGGTCTCCTTGCAAATGAACCCCGAAATAGACTTCACACCTCCTCTGTGAGCCAAATGGTGAATAGCAGGCTCAAAAGCTTATGATGCCTTTAAGCACCAACTTTCCCAGGGCCTTTTCTGTGACCAGACATGATTCTTTCAAGTGAATACTTTTTCTTTTCCTGGTTAGGGGTCACCAAAGCGAAGTACCTGTCCACTCATGATTGGCAGTGGTGGTTTTTAAGGTGTTGAGTTGCCAGCCCAGCACCCAACCTTCCACAGAAGGCACACACACCCACACACGCCTCAGGCCAATTTAGAGTGCCCAATACACCTACAGCATGCCTTTGGGAGGTGTTGTGACCACAGGGAGTACATGCAGACTCTGCACAGAAGGCACCCCAGCTGAGGATCGAACCGGAGCACCTCTTGCTGTGAGGAGGCAATACTAGCCGCTGCACCACTGTGTCCACCCCACTCTTTCAAATGAATACTACCAAATAATTTTACTTTTCAGGATTCTAGTAGCAATTTCTCTTAATAGTAAAATTATTACTGACACTAAAGAGTATTCTAACGCTTTTAATCCTTATTTTTTTTTAGAATCAGTGAATACAACTGCATATGCTGTTGCTATAACTTCATCCCATATCTCTCAACCTGTTAGAGCAAGAAATCTAGACAAAGCCATATATAATGGGGGGACAAAAGCCAAAATATACGGACAATTTTTAAATGTCGCTCTTACAAACTTAAAAAAGTTAACAGATTTTGTTTTAGCACGAATTTTTGAAGGTATGAAGTGTAAAACTCAAACATCTGTCATAATTTTCTGACTTCAGTCCTCAATGATTTACCAATGATTTGCCAGAAAGCTATAATGCTATGAGAAACAGACCAAAAATAGTTGTTAAAATCTGTACAGTTGAGGGGTATGCTTCACTCTCATATCCTGCATAATTTACTGCCCTATCTACAACTCAGCACTGTCATAGTTGCTTTAAAGGTCTCTAACAGATGACATGTTTCATCAGATATTTTCCCAGCATAGTTTATAAAACACTTACTTCATTATATTTTTCTAGCACAATGCTGTCAGTTTTGATTTATTTACAGTTTTGATCTGATTTTAAGTATTTATGTATTTGTTGCTTTATTATTCTTATTATCTGATTTTCTTGTTATGTCTACAGACATGCAGATACAAAATAAATGGTAGTCTGAAATTGAGAATGCCTACTCCCTGAAGCCACAAAAGCTATAAGCAGCGTTATGCACGGTTAGCCATTGTTGTACTTAGTATGTGTGGCATGGTGGTGCAGTGGTTAGTGTTAGTGCCTCACACCACTTGGTTCTTTAGTTCAGTTCCCTGTTCAGGTACCTTCTCTATGAAGTTCCATATTTTTCTTGTGTGGATTTTTAACAGGGTCGCTGCTCCCTTTCCACACTGCAAAGATGTTTTACATCTTGATTAGTGAACTTCTAGACTGCAGAGTTACTTGACAGGATGAGCTCTGACTCCATAAAGTCCTGAAATGTATTACCAGGTGATGAAAATGAAGGAAAAGTGAATGTAGTTAAAAACTTATCTGTATGATACTGGCACAGACAGACCCACAGCTTTACACACATAAATATACACACACATGCATACATGTACATAGACAGTAATAATATGTTAAAATAACAGGGTGTCTTATAAGGTGTTGTTATATAAAATTAACTAGCAAATAAACTCACACATTTGGAAATATAGTGGTGTTTAGCAAAATGTGCCACCATGACCACAAGTAATGGTACATATGCTGTCACAGAACAGACGTATATGGTCAGATAATAGAAAATAATATCTAAGCAAAGAATAATAAACATATGTTAACCAGGTGAGCCCACTGGACACAGTCCCTTTCGGGGGGCAACCCAATAACAAGGCTAACACAGTAGGCAAAAGAAACCTGAGTGAATCAAACCCTGTACCACAGGAAGTGCAGCTCACAGCCTTAACCCACTGTGCAAACTGCCAGGTAACAGAGGTGCGCTTGTTCAACTAGAGAAATGGCAGGTTAGTAATGTATGCAAAAAACAGGAAGTCTCTTTTGTGATGCAGCAGACAATACCACTTTCAGGAATAAAGAAATTATTTTATTTTAGAACTCTCACTTTCAGAATCAACAGAGAAGTAGCCAAGATAATACCTAAAGTCATAGTGTCACTTTTGTCATCACAAAAATAAAATAACATTAAAAAACACTCTAGATGTTTGGGTCTTTTTTATAAATGGAAAGTAAAGTTATACAAACTAAGTAGCATTGTTCTTAATCAGAAGCATTGCACAGGAAGCTTGATAAAAGTAGCTAATAAAATGTTAAGACTTTAATGAATATATTATACATCATGAAAATACTAGGAATGGTCCAGTATCTGTACATTAAAAATAAGATTTTTTTTTTCACAGTTTAGTGTATGAGTTTAGATAAAAAACAATGGCCAACTGAAATCAGTATTTCTAAACTTCAGCAGTGGTGGAAGTAGTGCTTTTTATCTAAAATGCAAAATATTGTATCATTAAACCGAGAAAGTATATTATGCTTGGTGAAAAGAAAGAAAGACTGTAAAGGGTTGTATTAAATTCTCTGAGACTGAAAGAAGAAGATAGAGATTCTGGGTTCTCAGATGAGAATAATGTCAAGACTGTCAAAAGTTACAGTACTTTAAAATTGCATATTGTATTAATCTGTCATCTTATGGCCAAGCAGACAAACGATTTACAAGATCACATTATATTCTATGTATTTAATTATTTTCTAGGTGGTTGGATGGATGGATGGATGGATGGAGGAACAGACTGACTGACTGGCAATTGCTGAAAAGAACTGATCTGAAATCTTTTTTTCATCCATGATCTGGGTCACCACAGGGAGATGCAAAATACATAGAAAAACAGTTTAACAATGAGTCAAGCATTCAAAAATCAATTTAAAGTTTTTGTAAATAGTGTATAATTGATGAAAGCATAAATTATCAAAAATTCAAAATATTACATATGGAGCTGAATATATTTGGAGATACACTGTTTATCTGTTTAATGACTTTATAGCTATGTATAAGAAGTAACCAAATATACTAAATTTCTTATTAATTTTGTAACATACAAGACATTTTATTTGATTTCCTGTTGATAGGCTGATATGTGTGTACTAGGCTTACAACTACTAAGACCATTTTAAGCCTAGCCATGCATCCCAAATCTCTGACAAGGTCTTGTACCTTTGATAAATGTAAACAGAGGCTTGGGAGATGAAGAATTTTCAAGCATGGTCCTGGGAGATGAACCATTTACAAGCTGCCTGTGTCCATTAGAGACATAAGTGCCAAGCCAGGGCTGAATTTCCTGTTCCTCATCCACATGTCCAAGATACACTTGAATTTGCTTAGGGAACTCTGCTTCACATGGACAGGGAACTTTTTACAGAGAAGTGGTAGCCTCTGGGATACATACCTTTCTCTCCAGCAGGTCCTATTTATAACACATGCAAAGTTTAAGTCTTTAAAATGGGTAACTCTGGTGCTGTTTATTTTATGGATATGCTGGAGGCCCATCATGGTGAAGTCCAACAATGCCTTGAACACCATGCATAGATTTCCCCGCAATAGCCAGTAGGAGACAGAATATATAGATAGGACTTTGAGGCGGTCTGCATAGGACATGTTACTTATGCCCTGTATTGTTTTAGTGAGGAATCTCTGTGGACATTCCAGTTGTTGGATGTGCCTGGTTAAGTACATACTAAAGAGGCATTGCACTCAATGATATGTCTGATGAATGCGGAATATAGTGGAGCAATGACCTCCTTGGACTTAGATGCCATATCTTTATTTACAAGTTCCACAACATAGAATGATTTCCTCACTACAGTAAAAATGTGATTGTCAAAGGCTAGATTACTGTCTATGTGTGCCACAAAGTCCCTGACTACCAGACCAACTCTCAGGGATGCATTGTCAATATGATAATTACCAGAGGTGGATGATTTCCCAGAGGATACTATTATGTATTTCCTTGCATTTAGTTTCAATCTATGGCTCTGACACAAGTTATTTGTCTGTGTCAGCTCTTCCTGGGAAAAATTTGTGTCAGTGGGGGATTTTTTGACTGCTTCTGATTTGCAATCATCTGCACATTTGGTCAGCCAGAGGCCGTTGACAATGGCCTTGACTTCAGAAAATTAAATGCCAAAAAAAGCCACCCCAGGACCAATCCCTGAGGGACTCTGCTTTTGAATGGCCTTGTTGTAGAGGTGGAATCCCTGATTCTAACTTCCTGGGTTCTGTCTGGGAGCCAGCTGGCTATCCACCAGGTGACATAAGGATTTATACCTGACCTCTTGAGTTTATCAACAATGCCCAAGTGAGGTATTGTGTCAAATGCCTTGGCCAGGAAAAAAATAGGCAGTGTGAACCATTTTGCCCTCATCTATTGCTTTGGTGACCTTCCCAAAGAAGTCTACCAAGATGAGTAGGTATAACCTGCCCTTGAGAAAACCAAATTGGGCTGAGTGCAGTGTTTGGACATTTCCTATGTCATTATTGATCATTCCCATAATAATTGTTTCCATGACTTTGCATGTGAAGCTAGTAAGACTTATGGGTCTGTAGCTTCCATGTTCTGTCGATTGTTCACCTTTGTGCAGAGGGATGAATGTTACTGTTCTCCATTTGTGAGGCAGGAAGCCTGTTTGGAGGCAACAGCTGAATAGCTATTCCAGAGGTTCTGATAAGTCATGATTCATGCAATTTAGAAGGCATCCTAGGATATTATCTGGGACCATTGATGCAGGGTTCTTGGGCTTAGATAGGGAGCATTGAGGACCTGTTCACTTGTGATAGTAGGGGTGAGTTATATTTGTTGCTGTTTCCTGAAGGGATGTTGAAGGGGAGAGAGAGGTAAAGTTAGAGATGAATTTGTCTGCCAGTAGGTTTGCTATATCTTCTTGCTCAGTATAGGTGGCTCCATGAACAATGATCACTGCACACAATTGTCTATTGCCTTTGAGGTTGCGGACATAGCTAAAAAATGCCTTGTGGTAGGGAGGCCAAATTTACCTCAAATTTGTCTTTGGTAGGCTTTGTTTGTCTAGTTTGATGAGAATGTTTTTATCCTGCTTGGTGCTACATCTCCTAATTTTTGGCATAATTTTCTTCTTTCTGTTATATAGCTTAGTAATGTCTTGATTCCACCAGGGTGGCTTGTTTTTTGTGTTAGTTCTTTACATATTCCTGATGGGTGCAGCTGCCTCTATGCAGCTATTAACATGCTTGTAGAGGGTCCCTGTGAACAATTATGCATAGGCAGCACTGTTCTCAGGGTTTATGAGGGCTTGAAATATTTCCAAATTACCACTTAATAGTAGGAAGTTAGCCTTAAAGTAATTCCTGAATATTCCAGTACTAGCTGGTGTTTTGGGTTTTATTTTTACTTCAAAGGAGACTGTTTTGTTGTCTGACCTTACCAGACAGGACATTACATTAGGGGATATTCAGTGATCTACATATTAGTGAGGACCAAATCGGGTATGTTTGCCCCTCTGGTCAGTATATTGACAGTCTGGGCCACGGAGTTTGTATTTACACTATCCATGAGTCTCTGTGCCTGCAAGTTTGGTGTCATATATGATTCCCAGTTAACAGTGGGGTAATTAAATTGCCCATGAATATGGTATTGAGTTGGACAGTGAGGGTTTCCATTAAGCTTAAATATGTGTTATGCATTTCTTTGGTCACAGAGGGAGAATATGGTATTGGGTTAGACAGTGAGGGTTTCCATTAAGCTTAAATATGTGTTATGCATTTCTTTAGTCACAGAAGGGGACCTCTAACTTGCTAGTAAGTTGTATGGGATTTTGCTTATTGTGATTTGAATGTGGAGAAGCTAAAGTGCGCCATCCTGCTTAACCAGCTTTGAGGTATATTTATTTTTGATGTAAATCAAGACACCTCCACCTTTAGTCCCTATTAGTGAAGTAGCTGGTCTAAATGTGTGGAAGGCATTATAGCTTTTCACTGCCCTGTGCTGTCCATGACTTTAAACTATGTCTCAATGACTGCAAAGATGTTAGGATTCTTTAAAATGAGGAGATCTTGTAGGGAGTGGAGCTTTTTGTTTAGACTGCTAGCACTGAGCAGTTATACCTGTAGATTTTCTTGGTTCTGATTTGCTATGTCGCAAGTGCTTTCAGTTTAGCATTGCCTAAAAAAGATACTATATGGTTGGACAATGGTTTAGCTGATATTTGAAAGCCTAGAGGGGAGAGGTGCAGACTAACCCCAGCAGAGAAGCATGATCTGTTGATCATCTTTTTCCATGCTGACAAATATTGCACCCCCTTAGAATGACACCAGAAACTATTTTATTTTATTTTATTTATTTTTATTTTACATTTGTTGACCAGGATAGTCTAACTGGATTTATGTCCATTTTCAGTAGAGTCCTGGGGAGATAAGCTCCAAGAGATTACTAGACTACTAACATACAGGTACTAGTTGTTATACAGTTAAATCCTACAAAATTTAAACAGTTCAGGAATCTTCACATTTTATACAAAAAACAAGTTACAAGCATTAGATAAGATATTTTAGACTTTATGTACAAGACTTCATTAGTAACTAGAAAGTAATTGTTAAACAAATACAAACTTCAAGTTTAAACAGTTCAGCAATGCTCACAGTTTAAACAATACTTGTTGCCTGCCTTAGGTAGGATGCTTTAGAATTATATGCACAAGAATTTAACTAGGTATTTTAAATTATCTCTATTAGGATAAGATATGTTTTTGCCAAAGATAGGCCTTGATCTAGAAAGACACAGATAGAGCAGGAATTAGGTGTTAAGAGAGGGTATATGGGATGTAGTATGAGATTAGTCTGGATTTGTACAGGAACATAACCAATGGGTTTTAAGATAGAGTTTCAGATTGTGTTTAAAAAGTGTAAATGAAGACAGTGATGTAAGCTCATGGGGGAGTTGGTTCCAATACAAACTAATCCAATTATTAAAGTCAGTTGTCATCTGTATTGTGGCATCATCCTTGCAGAAGGTAAAACTCTGCTCAATGCTGGCATGTCAGTTGGGACATGTATTTTGAGAGCTCTATGATGTCTCTCTTCATATAGTCACATATCATATGTTGAAAAAGCAACTTACACTCTGCAATGGAAGTCAACTGAATAAGATTCTTCTTTTTTTAAAGACAGAGAGGTGTTCCACATTTTGAGGAATGGCAATGATTGTTTTCTGTGCAAAGATTCTAGCCTGGAAAAGGCCATCCATTCAGTTCTTTGATAGTAACTAAGGTTTGGAGTTGTAACTCACCATCATACCTTGATGTAAATGAACAGAAGTTGACTGGATTCTTAAAAGACCTACAAGAAGAAAGCAGCAATTGTACACCATTAAATTATGACCCATCATCGCAAATAAAATATATCCGAGGTTTACATCCACACTGCTATCAAACAATAGTTTATCTTCAAAGTTTGCTAAGCACTTTCCTTACCAATATGTTAAGAAAGCAGAATAAATACTGCAGTGGCAAGATGTGGGTATCCACAACCAATATCCTCGGTACAGTAAAAAAAAAATGACCACAGCCTGTTTTCTCTCACTTTTGTATCATAGGTTTCTCTTTTAATAATGACACCCTCACTTAAAAATTTACATGTCAATCCAAACACAACGTGCGTGAACCGCCGATGGCAATAGAACGTAAAAAGCACTTGAATGAACCAAAACTCAAATCACGATGTTGCAGTGGTACAAACAAACAAACTTTTATTCCATGGAGTGAGCGCTTTCGCCAAAAGGCTTCTTCGGACTCTATTACAAGGAAAAAATGCTTACAACCTTGTTTAAAAACCATACCAATGCTTACCATTGGCTGTGAATCACCAAATGATCACATAATGTGTATGGCTTAAAAACACATACTTCATAAAAACAAAACTTCTTACAAAAATGCATTCTCAGAAAATGCTAACACCCTGAATGCATAAATGCTGATAAAAATACAATGGTTTTTGAAACCCTCCATATATATAATAAAAAATAAAAAGCTTTAAAATTCTCAAGTCTCGCTAAAATGCATTGCTGTTTAAGACAGTGTGAAGCCCTACAATGCTTTACGGACCATTAATGCTAGCAAATGTATTAAGCGAAATATCAAGCAACAAATGACTCAACAGGACTCTATCTGCATAAATGATTACTACTGATAACAGTGAATAACGTAAACACTCTATGAATAAAGATTGCAACTATTCAAAATGTATAGCTCACAAATCCATAATATTACGTAGGCAAACAGATTAGTTTATATACATGTACACCTCTCTTGTACACTCACATAAACTAACAACACACAACTAATAATGTTCAATAACACCTACTATGATTACTAATTCGCGTATACAAATGCGTGTAAAAAATCATCTCTGCAGTTTCCTACTCTTCAGAAACGGCTTAATGTGTACCTTGTCATTGAGACCAGGTGGTTTATCAGATCTCAATCTGATGATCCATCTGGTCTCATGTTCTAGTGTCCGATTAACCACGTCCCCTCCTCTAAATCCTTGAAAAATACATTGGATGACACGGAACTGAAAATGATGATTCTTGCCTGCCTTGATGTTATGCCTCGCTAGTGCATTGACCTCCGTCCCTATTCTAATGTGGTACGTATGTTCTCTTACCCGTTCCTTTAATGACCTATTGGTTTTCCCTATATAATAAGCATTGCATAGTGTGCAAGTTGCAATGTATATAATATTTCTACTATCACAATTTGTATTGGTCAAAAAATTATAAACATGTCCTGTAGTGGGGTGCTTAAAGGTCGTTTCTTTATTTATGTAACCACATTGGTTACAGTGACCACAAGGTACAGTGTTCCTGTTTCCTGTACTTCTACTCTGTAAAGGATTCCTAGGTCTGCATAAAATACTTTTCAAGTTGGGATGATTCTTATAGGTTATACATGGTTCTGAACCAACAACTTCACTAACTTCCTTATTTGATTGCAAGATTCCCCAGTGTCTACTTAGGACATTCTTCACTTCAAAACTCGTCTTACTGAAAGTGAGCTTAGCCCTTACTTCAGTTCTAGTTGTAACAGCATTATTAGTGGTGACCATCTGTTCCATAAAATACGGTCTAGCACTACTGGTCCTAAGGGATTCTACTGTATGAATTGCCTCCAGAACTTCTTTCTCTTTATAACCCCTTTCAAGAAATCTCTTTCTCATATCCTGTATACCAATATCATAGTATTCTTGGTCTGGATTGAGTCTGGAGACTCTCATGAATTGCCCTTTAAGGACATTATCAAACACATGTTTGGGGTGCATGCTCTGTCTATGTAGCAAATTATTCCTTTGGCACCCCTTCCTGTGTACAGTAGTGTTAAGCATCCCATTGGGCATCCTAAATACTTCTACATCTAAAAAAGATATGCTCCTATCTGAAAAATTCATGGTGAATTTCAGAAAGTCAGTCGTGGTATCTAAATAGGATACAAAATTCTTAAGAGTGATTTCATCCCCCAACCACAAGAAAAACAGGTCGTCCACAAAACGACAATACATACCAACATTTTCAATGAAAACTGGACTACTATATAGATGTACATCTTCCCATCTGGCCATCACCAGGTTGGCGTAGCTATTAGCACAAGAAGTGCCCATAGCTACGCCATCCTTCTGCAAATAGATGATCTCTTGAAACGTAAAAACATTGTTGGTTAGCACTGTTTCAAGTAACAATGCAATTAAATCAATTTTCCTATTTGAGAAATCCGTGTGTTCCTTCAAATATTCTGTTGTAAGTCTCATACCTATATCATTAGGAATGACAGTGAAGAGACTCACTACATCAAGTGTCACCAAAAAATATTGTTTTTCTTTATCCAAAGTACATGTTTGAGAATAGAGATCTAAAAGAAATTGCTTACTGTCTTTCAAAATGTTCTTATTCTCATTGACTATGGGTCTCAGTGTATGCTCCAAATAAATGGACAGTGGTTCAGTGACCCATCCCTGGCCTGCCACAATAGGTCTCAGAGGTGGATCTGTAGGATTTTTATGGACTTTGGGAAGCCCCTGTATCACAGGTAAGATGGGATCATTAACTTTGAAATAGTCGTAGAGTTGTTGTGTTATGTCAAATGACATGACCAGGTCATCTAAACTACTGTAAACGCTGAATACCATCTCAGCTACAGAGTCTTGTGTTATTTTGGTATAAGTTAGTGTATCATCTAGCATTTGAGTCATTTTGCTGGTATAATGGGAGTAGTCCATAACGACTACAGGCCCACCCTTATCAGCGGGTCTAATTATGATAGAGGTATCATCTTTTAAAGACTTCAACGCCTGCCTTTGTTTATAGTTAAGGTTATGTCCATGTTTGGAAGGAACCTTCTCTTGATAACATCTATAAATGTCATCCTCCACAATGTTCCCAAATACTTCTATGGTGGGATGAAGTTGTGGGACATAGGTGCTGTTTGCACGATGATAATTTTGTTCTGATTTTTTATCAAATTGTCCAAAATCTAACCTCAGTTGTAATTTACGAGTGAACAACTTAGTATCTATAATGGTGTCCACTAAGTCCGAAGAAGCCTTTTGGCGAAAGCGCTCACTCCATGGAATAAAAGTTTGTTTGTTTGTACCACTGCAACATCGTGATTTGAGTTTTGGTTCATTCAAGTGCTTTTTACGTTCTATTGCCATCGGCGGTTCACGCACGTTGTGTTTGGATTGTTTTTACTCTTAGCGTGAACCACTTTCTTAATTGCAAACAGCGCTGCATTGGGATTTTGGGTTTAAAAATTTACATGTCATTACATTTTACATACAGCTATTCAAATTTAGCTCTGTACCTACTTCCACAATAAAAAAGCTGCTATTCAAGCTAAAGTCAACCATTTTAGACTCTGATGTACTCCCACCAGACTATCGGCAACTCACTGGTGGTGCCATAGAGTTTCTAATTTCTATCCTAATTAACAGGTCCTTATCAGAAAAATATGTTCCACTTATTTCAGAACAATCCTACATAATACCATTAAAAAAGGGAGGTCCATCAACAGATTTCAATAACAACATGCCGGTCTATCACCTTTGTCAAAAATACTAGAGAAATGCATCCTCTGTCAACTGATGCGCCACCTTGTTTATAATAAACTCTCAAACACCCAGCATTGTTTCAGATCTGAACATAGCACAACAACAGCACTTCTGAAATTCACCAGTATCATCACCCGGAAATGACAGCAAACTAGTGTCTACTCTCTTCTTATACCTATTAAAGGAATTTGATACTGTATCACACCAACAACTTCTCATAGAAAGAAAAATTATGATGACTTGGTGAATGATAGAAACATAAGACTTATGCAACCCAACAAAGGTGGTGGAATGGTGCTTTATGATTCTCACAACTATTCAGAGGCCATGGCAGAAATACTTCAGGATGGCAACACATATCAACAGGTGTTGAGGAACCAGGTTAATATAGCCTACAAAATAATAGATTACCAGTTAGAGGACCTCAGGATTGATGGAAGAAAAGATCTTGATACATACAATCTTAAATACCCAAGATTCACTAAAGTATATTTAATTCATCTTTACACCTACTGTATCAGCACATAGGTCCAATAGTACTTATCAATAGGCTGTTAAAGCCATTATTTTCCATGGACAGCCATCTTCTAAAAGACGTCTGGGACTTTTTGGGAGCCTTAAAATTACCTTGTGGGAGAGTAATACTGGGTTTCTGACAGCTGACATCTTTAATCTTCTTTCTAGTATACCTATTGAGGAAGGCTTGGAGTTATTCCATGAAGGGCTTTAAAAGTTGCAATTTTTAAACACTGACAACATCACACTAGATGAGGACTGTATGCTGGTGGTGCTAGAAAACAGTTTTATATATTTCTAGGGTGAACTTTTTAAACAAGTTTCTGGCATAGCAATGAGTTCAGCATGTGCCTCTATGTTTGCTAATGGTGTTTTATATGCACTGGAACTTTTATATGTAGGAAGGCTTATTTATCTATAGTTGTTTCTATTCTCCTTTTCTAAGGACTTGCCCTACATGTCTATCCCACTGCTCTGATCCATATATTATCTAACTGCAGGCTTGAACTTTTCTCTGTTCTCCCAGTACTGCTCACTCCTCTATTCTCACAACTTCACACTCTCCTCTGGATACATCTTTACCTTACCTCAATAGTCAGCATTTCACTGATTGTTCCTGGGGCCCTTCTCCTTCACTGGCTCTATCCCGCTCCGTTCGCCCTACGGGCTCACTCCGCTCCCCTCCCTGCCCCCTATTCCCACCCGCCCCCACTGCCTCTACATTTATTCATCTAAACCACTCCCCTTCAATTAATACCAATCAGAGGAGACCACACCTTAAGTTCCAGAAACACCACACCCAATACTCACCTACACTATCCAACTTATTCATCCTAACATTCCACCACTCTCTACACTGACACTATGCCACTACTATCTACCTATCCTAAACGGAATCTCCTACTTCCATACGTCATCACACCTCTTCTTATTATACTTTATCTACTTACTTTCTATGAACACCTCCAGTACATAAACCTTTCCCACCCCACAAAGCAAACCTCCTCAACTCCCATAGCCTACACTCATTCTCATTCAAACACACCTAGCACAATAACCTACTTATCAGCAAAATACCACAGACTAAATCACATTAAATACTATTGGCCTCAAGCCAAGAAATCTCTGTTCTTTACATGTAAACACCTACAAATCACACTTAACTACCAACTCCAATCAATAATAGATGGCGATATCCAACCTAATCCAGGTCCAAGCCCTACACTTCCTACAGTTACCCATGTAGCAACCCCTACTACCACCCAATCCCTTATTAGACCTCCCAACTCACTATTAATAGCCCATCTTAATATAAGAAGCATAAATAACAAAGTTGCCCAAATACATGCTCTCATAGATGTACATTCATTCGACATCCTGTGTCTTACTGAAACTTGGCTCAAACCATCTATACAAGACAATGAATTTACTCCTCCAGGATATAGCACAATAAGACAAGATCGATTAGCTAAAAAGGGAGGCGGAATAGCAATACTTTACAAGTCTGGACTACAAGTTACCTCAATTGACTCTAAGCCCCCTCCAACTAGTAACGAGGAAATACTTATCTCCAAACTCCAACTCAATAACCATAAATCTATTTATATTATCGCCGTCTATCTTCCCCCAGGGAATAACTCAAACAACCTAGAAAATATCCTGAATTGGCTATCAACCAACTATCCCCAAGAGACAATAGTACTCGGAGACTTTAATATAAACTGGAATAGCTGTACCTCAGAACAACCCTCTACCCATCTTAATTTACATGGCTTTACTCAAACTATAACCTCCCCCACAAGGACCAATAAACAGAACAACACTGAAAGCACCCTAGACTGGATACTAATAAAAGACATCACCTAAGCTATAAAGTAGGAACTCTCCCTGAGGATATAAGCGACCATGCTCTAACCTTCATAATCAGAGACAAGACTGATATCCAAAATCCAATTACCTATAGAGCAGTGAGGAATAAAACAAAATTTAACCCTGATATTTTCAAAACGAACTTAGAGCTTGCAACTGGGCACCCCTTAAAATTCTACCCCTTGAGGAAGCAGTAATCTACTTTAACAGTAAATTTCTACACATTCTCGACCTCCACGCTCCAAAAAGGACCATTAAAATTAGAAACAAACCAGCCCCCTGGCTCTCAAAAGATACAAAACAAAAAATGCTACTTAGAAATAAAATCTGGACCTTATGGCGTACTACCAAAAACCATGAAGATCACATCAAGTTTAGACAGTTAAGAAATGATACAAAAATCAATATTGTTAGATAAAAGAAAGTACTACATACAACTCCATAATACCCAGAAAAGTAACCCCCAAAATTTTGGGCAGGTATAAATACTCTCTTACACCCAGGTCGTACTGTCACCCCCCCCACCTGTAGGTGCAGACCAGGACAATCCAAAGGAAGTAGCAAGAACCTTTAACACCTTCTTCACTGAAACCATTCAGTCTCTTTCCAACCAACTATCCCCCAATAGCTCACCTCTAACATCCCATAATACTACCTTACCTCCCCCATTTCATCTCAAACCCATCTCTACATCCCTTATCCGTACCCTTCTGCAAAAACTCAAACCTACCACCATTGCTGCCGATCTCCTTCCTGCTGAATATCTACAGATAGCAGCAGATGCTATAGCCTACCCAGTTTCCATTCTGATTAACAGAACAATCTCTGAAGGTGCAATTCCTATCACATGGAAGATTGCACATATTATCCCCCTTCATAAGGGTGGTAACTCTAGGGATCTATCCAATTACAGACCTATTGCCATACTCTCTCCTTTGGCCAAAATCTTGGAGAAATGCATTCATATGCAACTGTTAAAACACCTTATAGACAACAACTTGCTAGCTAGCTGCCAACACGGTTTCAGGCCATTTCACTGTACTACTACTGCCCTTTTATCCTTCTCCAACTGTATTAATAAAAACCGCAATAATAACACTCTATCCTCAGCCCTCTTTATTGATCTCTCCAAAGCCTTCGACATGGTTAACCACAAACTTCTCATTAACACACTGAAAAACCTGTCACTTGATACTCTTTCTATACAATGGTTTGAATCCTACTTAAGCAATAGGCAACAAGCAGTCTTGTGGGGGAACAACCTATCTCCCCATCTCCCCATCTCACTAGGTGTCCCCAAGGTTCTATACTTGGACCACTTCTATTCTCTGTCTTTATCAATGACCTGTACACTGTTATTCCTCAGGCCTCCTTAATACAATATGCTGATGACTCCACATTAATCTGCACAGCCCCAAATCCAGCAGACCTTCAATCTCTTTCCCAAAAGTGTTTAACACAGTTGAGGATTGGCTACAACATCAATGTCTTATCCTAAATCCTAAAAAAACAAAACTTCTACTTTTTACTCCCACCCATAGACACACACCTCTCAACTTTACTGTCACTTCTAACAATGGAACTATTATGTCCCCTGACTCTAACACAAAACTCCTAGGAGTACTAATTGACAATAACCTTAACTTTGAGGCCCACATAAACAATACCATAAAACAGTTAACAAAAAACTAGGCTCACTATATAGAATCAAATCCTTTCTTACCCCACTAGCTAGATCTACTATTGCCCAGACCCACTTAATCTCTACCCTCCTCTATGCCTCCCCTATTTATACTAACCTCTCAAAAACCAATATGAACAAACTAGTAGTCTCATACAACAATATTGCAAGATTTGCAACTGGCTCTACATTTAGGACCCACCACTGTATTAATTATAAAAATCTTGGATGGCTAGAGTTACCCAACCTACTTCTACTTAATCAATTAATAATTGCCTATAAAATCCTGTACCAGCCTAGTAACACACCAATTCTTACCAACCTTATCACTCCTACAGTAACCTTAATACCCTGCGCTCAGCTACTAAAATGCTAGTACTAACACACATAGCCAACAACAAGGCAGGGGACTCTCTATTTTCTAACACCGTTGGTAAAACCTGGAACTCTCTTCCCAGCGACCTAACCTCACTACCATCACTTACACAATTCAAAATCAGGCTTAAATCCTACCTTAAAACACATTGGCTATGCACCTGTCTTAACCCAGACTAACAACTCTTGTCTTCTCACAAAATTTCTAAATCTTATGTCTGCATAATCTACCTGCATACTGGAATCCAGAAGCTGAACCTGTCTTTCAACTAATTTGGACTATCTCTTATATCTTAATATCTCTCTTTGTCACTCTAGTATCTTATGTTAACACACCTCTTTCTAGCATGTTCTTGTACTGTACTTATTTACTTATTTCTTACCCAACTATTTTATTTCTATATGTTCTTTTCTGCATAAATAGCTAAATTGTATATAGTACTTCTGGTCCTTAAACTGTGAATTTATTTACTGTTTTTTATTTGATTAATGTCATACACTGTTTTGTACTATCGAGGAGCTTTTCTCCCCGGGCCTCTGCTGTAAATGGATATGTGTCCAGCTGGACTAGCCCGGTCAACAAATGTAAAATAAATAAATACAATATTTCAGTGTGAATTCTTCAAATTTTGTAAAATATACCTACACTACCTTGATGATATTTTATTTTATGGTCAGGTCCAGAAGAATCTAGGTGTAGTTTTATTGAGTATCTCAGTACTACAACAGGAATTCTAAGATTTATTTATTAATTTAGTAATTCTCAAATGAATTACTTAGACATTGTAATTTTCAAAGAAGATCAAGGATGCAGGTCTAATATTTATAGGAAAACCTATGTGTGGTAACATTTACATTATTCAAGTTCACATCAATATCACCAGAAGGCCAGCTTGGGTATGGGGCAAGCTATCAGGTTGACTAGAATGGTTTCAGACTCGGACACATTTTTGGAGGAAATCAACAAATTAAAAAAATTGTTTTATGACAGCGGTTACCCAAGATGCATGGTTGAGAAGGTGGTAAGTGAAGCTTTGTAAAGTAGGGAACTGAAATTTAAACCTATTTTGGGCACAGGCCCAAGTAAACAGGATGATGGCAACACGTGCACCTTTGGAACAGTTAAGGTATAGGAAATTGATCATGAACTCTATGACATTTGATACATTAATGAGAAGAACTGGAACATTCTCATATCTAACCCCTTACATAAACACAGTGGTAGGGAGTCAACCCAAAATAGTTAGCAAAGTTTCAAAGAATCTGAAGAGTTTTTTTCTTAACACGGGAAAATGAATAAAGGGAATATTACCTATGGGAGAAAAGGGAAATGTGGAAACTGTAAACAGTGCAAATATATTATTCAGGCTGAAGAAATATTCATAAATGACAACAGTATTAGATTTATTAAAGGAAACCGCTCAACTATAGGGGATAATTTACTTAGCCAAATGTAATACCCACCATTTTATAGGAAAGACAGAAAGGGCATTAAGGAAAAGAATTTATAAGCACAACTACGGCATTACAACTAAAAGCAAGGTTAGTGCTGAGTATAAACCTTCTTCCCTATGTCCCAACTTCAAATGTTTTACTTTTGGCATTATTGACAAGATTAGAATTAACCCTATGGGTGGTGACTGGGAGAACCAACTCAAATTTAAGGAGCTTCTTTGTTAACTTAAACTCAATGCCAGTGCACCATCTAGGTTGAACAAAACTATTTCAATCAAACCTGTTTTAAAATAAAGGGCTGAAAAGTTGTGAAACATTGAGTTATCTACTGTTTGACTATTTTTTAGGAAGTTTTAACTATTTTTATTATTTAGAAAGTATAGTTAGTTTTAATTGCATCATGATGTTTTTATACATAGTAGTGAACTTTTATTTATTTGTTTATGTACTATAGGTATTGTAGTTCACTTGAATAACTCTTTAAATTTAAATCTTCTGAAAGTTACAATGCATGTTCAACAGACACAATTAATTCAATTAACTAATTGATAGGAAGTTGAATAACAGGTCAAGTTTTTTTAGTGTATATATATATATATATATATATATATATATATATATATATATATATATATAACTGTGGATACTCAATTTTATTCTGATGAAGTCTCAGGCAGAGACGAAAGTGCTCACTACTAATAAATTCTAATATACACATTTCCTTGTGTTCATTCACTTATTTACAAGCACAAATTTCCTTCATTATTATGCTATACCTTTGGTTATTAACTTCTCATAGAACTTGAATCTGTTGTTCTCTCCCATCCCTCCATCTCTTGGTTCATTAGCTCCCTCTCCCATATAGAACAAGCTGTTAAATACATACATACATACATACATACATACATACAAACAAATGTTTCAAGCACAGGCATTAATGCCCTTCTAGCTTGCCAATATACCAAAAACAATTGTTCCCATAATAAATGTCCAAGCTGTTCTTAAAAATATCTAAACTTTTACTTGCTTTAATGTAATTTGGTAGTCTGTTATATGCATCAGCTACTCTGTCAGAGAACCAGTTAGTACATTTCTCATTCCTATAGAATCTTCTACATAGGTTGATGATTCTCTAGTACTTTTTGATAACCCCAAACATTCCCAGAGGTAGTTGTCCCTAAATGCCCTATATACCTGAATAAGGTCTTCTCTTAAATATCTGTAAGAGACACTGTACAAGTTCAGATATTTTAGTCTTTCATAATAACTTAGATTTTCACATCCATGGATGCCCTTGGTATATTTCTGCTGTACTCTTTCCAGTTTATTCATGCTTGTTTTCCTTTAGGGTTTCCATATTGTTATTCTATACTCAAGTTTGGGTCTAATGTAAACAGTGACTTCATTATGTTTGATTTCCTAGACGTTATAAATCTTTTTATAAAACCTATAGTTTTATAACTGTCAGCCAATTGGTTGATATGATTAGAACAACCCATAGAGCTGAATCTACCCATATACCCGGGTCCATAAATGAGTCTACAGTTTCAATCACTGTGTGCTGTATTAAATATTCTCCTTTCAGTTTATGTCTGTCAAATCTCATATGCTTAGTTTTTGATGTATTTATCAACATATTATTCTCCTGTGCCCAAATGGTCAATTTAGTCAAATTATTTTGCAGACATGCCTTGTAATCAGTTTACCCAATTTCAGGTCATCAGGATATAGATGTAGAATACCTCAGATGAAAAAGTAAGGTCTGAAAGATACAATCTAAACATGTAAGGGCATAGGACAGAGCCCTTTGGGACACCTTGACTGTAACCAAAGATTTCACTTGTCCAGTTGGTGTGTGATACTTGCCATGTCCTATTTGTAAGCCATGCAGCTATTCATCTTATCAACAGTACATCAATACCTAGTTGTACTAATTTATTGATCAGTGTTTTGTGTATGACCCTGTCAAATGCTGAAGTTAAATTTATATAAATCACATCAAAGCACAATTTTTCATTCATAGATGTTATATTGTTATAGAACATCATGTTATAGGTGGTAATAGATCTATTTTCAACATAGGCATGATGATATATGGTTTCAAGTCCCGACCTATCCAGTTCTGACAATAACTTATCCAGTATTACCTTCTCCTTTATTTTTCCACAACATGAAAGTAGACTTAAGGGTCTATATGATTCTGGGTTTGTCCTACTCCCCTTTCCCTTAAAGACAGGTTTAATAAGTGCATGTCTCCAATCTTGAGGAGTCTCCCCATATTTATATGACCTAGTGAATAATAGATATAATGGCAGTGTAAGTTCTTGCTGAATTGTTCTAAGGTCATTGTTACTTATTCCATGTCCTCCCTGCACCTTGTTTGGATCCAGTTTACACAGTTGTTTTTCGATATAATCTAATTTGATTCCAGTATCTGGGGTTACCTGGAAGTCACTAGGACAACTGATCACCCCTTTTATGGAGCCAAACTGTTTTGCATAAGATTTTGTAAATATGTTTATAAACTGTTTTGTCTGAGAATACATTTTAGAATCTGCACACAGTTTATCAATTTGTGTATCTTTACTCTTTCCACATCTTAGGTATCTATAAAAAGGTTTCCTATTATGCTCAATATCTTTATATAAATTTTCTTCAAATTTTTCTTGATCTTGTCTAACAGTATGCTTAATCTGTTTGTCAGCTTGTTTATTTCAGTTTTCAAAGTTGTAGCTCGACCTCTCTACCATTTCTTATATTTTTTGTCTCTCACCTTAATCAGGTATCTTGTTCTTATGGACATATATCTCCCTGATGTTGCTTGCCTAGATCCTGATGTAAAACATTTTTTGACTTTTTGCACTCAAACAATTTCTCTTTCAAAACTTTTCACATTCCATCTGCAGTTTTTCCACTGAACACCCCACTCCATTAAGTTTTATATAGTAACTGTTTTGCTTCCCTATAATCTGTAATTAACCTTCTGTGCATTGACTTAGATTTCAGGTTGGCAGAATTATCTAGCAACAAATTAACCTTAATAACCCCATGATCACTGCACATCAATGGTGGTAAAACTTGACTTGAAGTTACAGTAATTTCTTTAGGAATACAAACAATATCTAGTATATTCCATCCCCTGGTAGGATTTTTTTGCAATCTGAAGCATTTGTTGTTCCTGAATATACTCTGTGAATAATTTACTAATTACTAACATTGCTGAATCAATATTATTCCAGTCTGTTTCTGGTAAATTTAGGTCCCCAGCTAATAGTAATCTTTCCTCTTGTGTTTCAGTTATGAAATTTATGAATTCCTCTAGGTCATCTGCACTTGATTTTGGTGGTCTATACACTCCAACAATTGTTACATGTTCCAGGATTGTCTTTATTGTCACAGTTACACAGTCTATAGTATTGGTATTATCATTTAACATGTAATAATCACAGGTCTCGTAGCTATCTGTAATCCCTATCATAACACCTCCACCTGATTTTTTGTTAGAATGTCTGTTACAGTAAAACATTATTACCCTGTCAGAATTGGTTTCCAGTCATTGTTAACCATGTTTCACAAACAATACCAATATCAATCCTGTGGGAACTTAGCAAATTTTCTAATAAAAAAAAAAACTTTATTATTAATGCTCCTAGCATTAACAATCATCAGAGCTGCATCAAATGTTGCAATCTGTGAACTGTTACATTTTTGACCTGGCAAAAATCCTGGCTAGTGTTTGTCAAATATTGCAAAATATCTGCTGCAAAAATTCTCTTCCCTGATCTAGACAAATGCACACCATCCTGTCTGAATATGTGTGCCCAAAAGAAGGCTTATGCTACACATTTCCATTTTTTAAAACAGGACATTTTTTCCATGTCGGTGTTTATCCCAAAAATCTTTTCATTCACAGTGACCTGACTGTCCTTTCTATAGGTGATTTGTGAAAAATATGTCCTAACACTAGTACAAGCTGTACTATCTAGGAGGGCTGTCAGTTCCCGACTAACTGTCAGAGAATCTTTGTTGGTGACATCATTTGTACCAACATGAATAAAAATAGATCCATACTTCCTTACATTAAGGCATTCCAAGGCTTGTTTCACATCTTCTGTTGTTGCTGCTGGCAAGCATAACACTATTTAATGTTCATTGTCATCTCTGCAGATATAAGTATAAATTCCTCTAATAACTGAATCTCCAATTACAAGAATATCTTTGCTGACCATCTCTGGCAGCAAACATTTTATTCCTTTCCACCAGTGACAATTGGAGTCCCACAGGGATCAATACTTGGACCCTTTCTCTTCAACACCTTTATTAATAAGCTTCATACCATCACCGACCCAGCCGATATAGTACGATGCACCAATGACTCCTTCCTGATCCAGACTCCAAGACAATACCCAAACCATATTCTTTGTAGTTAAACTGTGGCTAAAAAAATCATAACATACTACTTAATCCCAGTAAGACAAAACTAATGTTCCTCATCCCAAAAAATCATACCTTAATCAAAAGAAATCCTTTAACATAACATCTACCAACAATAACATGACATGTGCCAAGAATACCTAAATTGAAATAGTATCCCAAACCAAACTCCTAACAATAATTATAAATGATAAACTCAAGTTCAACCGGCATATCCAACAATCTCTTAAAAAAATCATATCAGAAATTATTCTCTTTCTGTCTCTCTCTACAGGGCTAAAGCCTAAATTACAGATACAGCAAGGACAATCCAAGCATCAATCTATTTACTTCCATCCATAATCTATGCTTCCCCCATCCTCACTAAGCTAAACTCCACACAACTAACAAAATTAGCATCATGGTACAAGTCAGCTAGGTTTGCTAGCAAACATTAATATGGCGCTCACTACTTCCAAGCTCTACAGCAACTCGAGTGGCTAGATCTCCCTAACTACCTTACCTACATACAGCTGATCACTGCATTTAACCTTACCCAATACCCAGACAAATGTCCTTCAGTACTGCATAGCCTACAGTACTACTTTCCTTCAAGAGACTTCTGCTCTAGTGAAAAGCTTCTATTACATATAGAAGGAGCACAAAACTCTGCAGGCAAAGGTATTTCTTCACACTATGTCTATAAACACTGGAACAACATCCCCACCCAAGTAAAACTAACATAAAAACAACCAAACTTTAAGGCATTCCTCAAGCAGCATTTTGGTCACTTCTGGTCATGCTCCTGTCTCTCCCTTGATGAAAGTTCACAATAAGGACTCCCTCACAATCCCTATCTCTTACCGTGTTCAAATGAACTCACCTCAATCTTAACTTTCCTTTCACTCATGCCTAGCAATTCCTACAAATATCAACAAGTCTCTCTGTCTACTAGCATCATTAATACGTCATCTCTATCTGTCTTACTCTTACCTCACTACTAACACCAATAACATAACTCTCCACCTCATTCTGCTCCCACCTCTCTGCTGACATAATTAATGCATTTTCCCTATCTGTCCTACTCTTACGTCACTACTAACACCAATAACATAACTCTCCAACTCATTCTGCTCCCACCTCTCTACTGACATCATTAACACATCACTTTATCCATCCTACTCTTACCTCATTACTAACACCAATAACATAACTCTTCAACTCATTCTGCTCCCACTTCTCTACTGACATCATTAATGCATCTTTCCTATCTGTCCTACTCTTACCTCACTGCTAACATCAATAACATAACTCTCCAACTCATTCTGCTCCCACCTCTCTACTGACATCATTCCACACCAGAGGTCAACCCCTCACTGGTTAGATCTGACCATAAACTAATCACTCTGGATATCCACATTCCGCCACCACCCCCCAGTCAAAGAAACCACTGTGAAAAACTTTTCAAAAGCAAACTTCACATTACTTAAGACCGAGGTGGGAAGTTTCAAAGCCCCCATGCTAAAGGATAACGCTGTCCAAGCTGCAAAACCTTTACTAATGCACTCTACGGGCACCTACACGAATGCATGGACAGTGCTATCCCAAACAAAACCAAGACTCACTCCTCCAAGAAAAGGAAACCAGTCTGGTGGACCCCTGCCATAACCAAGCTATACAATAGAAGGAGGAAACTAGTACAGAAAAGAGTAAAATCCCAAGAAGGGAAGACATCCCTGATCAGTATCAGCAAGAAACTACATTCCCTCATAAAATCATCCAAGGCTAGTTTCGAAAGAAAAATTGCCATGGACTCCAAAGATAACCACAAGGCATTTTAGCTATGTCAAGAATCTAACTGGCAATTCTCAGATCGGCTCGGAGTTAGTGCAGAATGACACAAAATACACTGAACTGACCGAATATAGCCAACATCCTGGCAGACAGGTTCAGTGCAAACTTCATCCCTCTCTCACCCCCAAAAGGGCCCATAACTATACCAGAAGAATGTAGTGCCCCTGAAATCACAGACACTCAGGTTAAAACAGCTCTCTCCAAAGCTAAAAACACAGCATCAATGGTACCGGATGGTGTCCCAGTCTGCGTCCTACACAAGCTCAAAGATGAACTAACCCCTCACCTAAACACACTGTTTAAACTCAGCCTCTCCACAGGCTACGTGCCCACAGAGTGGTGCACAGCAACAGTTATTCCACTGCACTCCACAAAAGTGGAGCCACAATGGACCCCGGGAACTATCACCCTACAAGCCTGACTAGTTTGGTCTGCAAAGCTGTGGAGCGCATCATCATGGATCTCATTAGCAGAGACATTGGAAACCTCCAAACACTGGATCCTACCCAGTTGGCTTTGTTAAGGGCAGATCATGCCTCCTAAACCTGGTGGATTTCTTTGAGACAGTTACCAAGGCTATAGATGAGGGAATGGTGGTCCACACAGCCTACCTAGACCTTGCAAAGGTCTTCAACACCATTCCCCACTCAGGTATTAAAGACAAGCTCACCAGCCTGAACATAAACCCCTACGTTATGAGATGGGTTGCCAACTGGCTCATGGACAAAACCCACATGGTAAGAGTTGCGGGAGCTTGGTCTGACTCTAAACCGGTTACAAGTGGCATTCCCCAGGGCTCAGTCCTAGGACCCTTCCTGTTCGGCATATACTTTTCAGAGGTACAGGCAAGCACAGGAGGACTATGGCTGACCAAGTTCACAGACAACTGCAAACTAGGGGCTATAATTGACTCTCCAGCTGACACAAGCATCCTTCAAAAGGGTCTCACTGAGACAGATACCTGGTGTCAAAACCATGGCCTCAAGCCAAATGACAAAAAGTGCATAGTCATCCCCTTTGGAAAAACAAAGTACCCACAAACTACCACATAAGTGGTAGCCCTCTAAATATGGAAGACATAATTAGAGATCTGGGGACCCAAGTAGGCAGTAACCTCTCCTTTGATAATCTTATTGCCAAAGTGGATAGAAAATCCTTCTATGTGGCCCACCTAATCACAAAAGGGTTTGCACCCAGATTGAAAGAGGTCATTGGGCACCTCTGTGCATCACTCATCAGACCCATCATAGAGTACAATGCCCCATTTGGGATGTACCTTACAAGATACCTGCAGCAACTGGAAGGAACACAGAAGTACCTCACCAAGAGGATCATTGGCCTCAAGCAGATACCCTATGCACATAGAGGGTGACCTATAGCATTGATTTTAGTTGCAAATAGTGGTAATCACATATGAGTTTGTTTGATGTTCTGTGTTTCGATCAAACTCACTGGTGATTATAGACATATATGAACTTATATGCATAGGTCTGGTATCTGGGGTACTCTCCTAACATGATGTGGCCCCAAAGAAGAGAAGGAGTTCTGGGAAGTACAGGGGGAAATGCTTTACTTTTAAAACTGGAAAAGACTGGGCAAAGGAAAATAAAAGAGACTCCAAGCAGTGAACTGCTTTCTTGCATGTTCTGTGCATAGATTTCTAAGTCACCTTAGTACCCATCAATGAAATGCAGTATAGCTCAGTCTTGAATTTCAGGATTACAGCTGCATAAAGTTCCACTGGCTTGACCACTGTTCTACTTTTCATTGTTTTCCTTCCCTTTCTTGTCTTTACAGTCATTTCTGACTGAAAAAAAATAATAAAGACCATACAAAAAAGTGTTTATCTCATCACTAAATGGTCCACCTGAGCATCTGTAATGGAAGTTCACAGTTAGATGCTCTTTGAAAACATCTCAGGAGATGCTGGGTGGTACATAGGTAAGGTTGGCTGTAGGCCAAATGGACCTACTGGTTCCCCAGTCCTACAGGGCTACCACCTGTACTTGACTGTGCAGGGCTACTGTGGCTTAAGCAGCTTGCACTATTTGTCTGAGAGACATTACAGCAAAGTGCAAGGCATTTTCTTACTAGTAGTCTTACTTTTGCAGTAGCCAGTAGTCTTGTTAATAAAGTGGACTACATTTCCTGTCATGCACTGCATGAGTGGCTAGTCTAATATTAATACCACAATATCATAATACTTGTAAGGTTTAGAGAAACCAGTTGGCATAATGGTTAAGGTCTTCATCTCCCATGCATAAGGTACAAGGTTCAATCCTCACCTCCAGCCAATGCCTATATGGAGCTTGCATGTTCTCCATGTGTCTCTGTGGGGTTCTTTCTAAAGCATTCGGAGTGTTTCTATTTCTATACAGTTGTGGGCAACACACACTCTAGATATGGTGCACTATAGGGAGAAGAACTTATAGACTGACAGCTTTGGGCATCTGCTGTGGTATGCATTATCCCCAAGATAAGAGAACACATATCACGGACTGGGCTCTGTGACAGGGCAAGCCAAATGAGCATAGTTAATTGACCTTCACCAGGGAAGCAATCTAATGATAGGGGCACTTGACCTACACTAGGGTGCCCTTATCACCATAACGCCCAGGGTCAGTAAGCTACTGACCAGTCCAGCTGCCCAGCTTGGTTGAGGAAAAGTTGGACATAAAACAAATCAATCTGCAAAACATAAACTAAGAATTTCTACAGTTAACTGACAGGATGGAGCTTGGAAGTGAATGACATGATGGTAAGGAAGAGGCTGGACATCCTATGTATTCATGAGACAAGATGGAAGGGCAATGCAGCAAAGTGGGGTTCCGAAATGTAATACTCAGGATAAGGACAGGCTAGAAATTGTGAGGGAGTTGCTTTAGAAAACAGTGAGGGCTGTTATCAAAATTCATGATAGGCTCATGGCAATCAGACTCCACTGTACGTTTAGGACATTATTCATAATCTCAGCCTATGCAGCACAGCAGGGCTGTGATAGTGAGTAAGAGTGCATTCAGGCAGCAGTTACATTACCTTATAGATAAAGCAGGGCGACAGGAATTGATGTTGATAATGAGTGACCCAAATGCACATATTGGGATAAACAGACTACGAGGTCCACATGGGTCCACATCAGTGGGGTAACAGAAATAAAGAAGGGGAGGCCATTCTAGGCTTCTGTTTGGTAAATAGCTTGATGGTGGCCAGCACATGGTTCAGTTAGAAAGACAGTCATAAGATCACATACAAGAGTGGCCAAAATGCAGCTCAGGTAGTCTTTCTCCTAGTAAGGAATGGGCACTGGGTAGAATCAGTGATTGCAAAGTTTGCCCACAGCATAAACCACTGTTTGCCAAAATCAGCTACAAGCCATGGTCAGAGAAAACTCTAAGACCAAGACAAACTAGGCTGAAGTCCTAGAATTTCACTGAAGAGAAAGCAAAACAGTTCAAAGAACTACTCAGTGCTCTAGTACATCAAAAACAAGAGGAAGAGGGAATGGGCAAATTTGGAAAAAAAGAATGGGAGTGAGGACTACAGAACAGGTATCTAGCCAAGCCAGGGATGGAAATAAGGTACATAAGGAAAGCTGCTGATGGAATGCAGAAGTCCATGAAATCTTCAAAAGAAAGAAGGGGTGCAGGAAAAAGTGGGAGATACAAAAGACAGACCAGTCAAGGAAGAAATACTGGATGGCTAACAAAGAGGCTAGGAGAGCAGTTGCAATAGCATAGAACAAACCATCAGAGGCATTCTAACAACTTCTGCAAAGTGACTTAGTAGATGGCACAAAGAAACTGTATCAGGTTGCAAGGCAAAGACAGAAAGATAGAGAAGATAGTCATCAGACATACTTCATAAGGGATGCCTGCAACAGAGTGCTCACCAGTCCACAGGACAACAAAAGCAGATGGAAAGAGTACTTCCAGAAGTTTATGAATGAAGAAAACCCCCACAGAATCTGTATTGCCCTAGACATAGCCTACAATGAAAGAAAAGTAGGACCTCGCCATAGAAGTAGTAAGAATGTCATTAAGGAAAATGAAATCATGGAAAACAGCAGGGTCAGATGAGGTCACCGGAAATATGAAAACGACATTGGTGAGATGGGGAGAAATGGCTCCTAAGGGCACTCAAAGCAATATGGAGAGAAAAGTGTATCCCAGATGACTGGAGAATAAGCACACTAGTGTCAGTGTTCAAGAACAAAGGGGAAATCCACAACTGTGGGCAGTACAAAGGTGTCAAACTAATGTCACACTGTATAAATGTTCTGGAGAGGGTGACTGACAAATGAATAAGCAGAGTAGTAGAAAGTAAGGTGAGAGATGAGCTAAGATTCAGATCAGGATGCATCACAACCAACCCAATCTTTGCAGTTGAGGCAAAGCTAGCAATGAGGAAATAGTCCAACTGGGCATTCCTAGACTTGGAGAAAGTATAAGTCCCAAGAAAGATGATTTGGGCAGTCCTGCTGTGGTTTGAAGTCCCAGAAACATTTGTAGAAATAGTGTAGACTATATACAAGGACACAAAGACTTATGTATGAATAGTGTTCAGTCTCACAAAGGGGTTCCCAATTAGAGTGGATGTGCATCAGGTTTCAGCTCTGAGCCCACTGCTGTTCGTACTGATGATGAACTACATTAGCAAACAGGTCGGAGTAGACAAATCAACAAAGCTGCTGTATGCAGACAATGTGGCATTACAGTCAGACTCTGAGCAAGAACTTCGCAAAGGTTAGGGGAATGGAATGCAAAACTGAAGGCATATGGGATAGAACTGAGTACAGATAAGACAACTGTAGTGGCAGAAAATAGGGGGGAATCAGAAGAACCTGAAAATAGAGATAGAAGGCAAAATAGTGGAACAGGTTAACAACTTCAAGTATCTGGGAAGCGTGTTTGAAGAGAAGAGAAGTTTGAATGAGGAGGTCAAAGCCAAAATCAGAGAGGGTGTAACCAACTGGCACAGAGTGTTGAGATAGTGTATTACAGAAGAATGCCAAAGAAGTCGAAAAGTAAGAGTTACAAAACAATGGTATGACCACTACTAGTGTATGATACAGAAACCTGGGCAATAAAAGCAGAGCAATTCAGGAAGCTAGAGTGGATGGAGATTAAGTGCCTGAGGTGGGTGGTAGGATGCACACTGTGGGACAGACAAAGAAATGAGGACATAAGAGCAGAAGCCA
Source organism: Protopterus annectens (assembly GCF_019279795.1). Taxonomy (NCBI): domain Eukaryota; kingdom Metazoa; phylum Chordata; order Ceratodontiformes; family Protopteridae; genus Protopterus; species Protopterus annectens. The sequence goes on along the minus strand of NC_056730.1, from coordinate 128,246,729 downwards.
AAGTAGCTCATATTGAAGAAAAGGCCAAAAGAACAGATTTTGGTGATTTGGGCACATGTGCAAAAAGGCAGGAGAGAAATCTGGTGAAGAAGATTTGGGATAGACAGGAAGAAAGCAAACTGAAACATCCATTAAAGAACTGGATGTATTATGTGAGAGAATGACTGTCAACGAAGGTAGTGGAGTGGCATTGAATTAATAGAGATGGTGACAGATAACATGACACAACAACCCCTTAGAGAAAATGGGAGAAGGGAATTGATGATGATGATGCTGTCAAGTCACATTGTTATTTGCACATGCTTTCATAGTAGTGAGTGAATCCTACTGAATCCTCAATGCGGATTTCAGCACAAAACTTGCTTGGCTTAGCTGTCTCATTTTGTATATCATTCCGCTACTTTCACAGAAGATAAGAAAGGGTTTAATTTAAAGATTGACAGTAGCACTTTTTTGCTTCTCTGGTTGATACGGGCTGTATGATTATTTGCTAATGTCATTTCAAGGAATAACGTGACCGGTATGAAAACAAACATTAGTAAGCACAAAAAAATGAACACATACAGTGAGGTGAGGTAACTTCTGATCAATAAAATGTGTGATAGAATGTTACCAGTTCAGTGGCATGATACAAAAACACTTGGCTTCAGTTGTAGATAGGATACCATAATTTCAGAGTCATCTACAAAATGGGGATAGGACAAGAGGAAACAAAGATAGAAAAACAATTGGACTGGACTAGAGGTGAGTTTTACAAGGAAATCTAGAAAGCTGAGTAAATTGTGTGGATTTTGCATGTTCTCCCTATGTCCATGTGTGTTTCCTTAAGGCATTCTGTTTTTTCTCCTTCCTGCCAAACCATGTTACTTAGTGTCTTCTCTAAATTATCATTGCATGTCAATATTTATTGTTGCCCTCCTGGCCTATGCTATGGCTAGAAATAATCTGCAAACATTTGTCTGTGTACCCAGTATGACAAATAATTAAATACAAAAAAAAAAAAAAACTTTCAGAAGTAGTTCTAAGTGCATGGTGTGAGCAAAGCCATTTCTAAGGAAATGCCTGAGATGATTATTATTATTGTTATTACTGTTATTGTTAGTTATTGCTGCTGTTGTTGCTCAACATTCTAAGTCACTTCAACCGCTTCATGTAGTTTTGTGGAAATGGTGACTGAAATAAAGTATGAGAATTACCTTGACAAGGGATACCAACAGTTCAGAACTAGTGCAGGAGGTGACTGGAAGCCGATAAAGGAATAAAGGAGTAACAGGAAATGAGAATGTGTAATGGGTTTAGAATTATTCATGCTGATTTGTCTCAAATCTTTCACAGTCATCAAGCGTATCTCCCAAAGACTCATTTGGCCTACACATCTTGGCAGCCAAGGTCATTGGGCATGGGAGGAGTGAGTTGGAGACTGTGATGAGTCAGATTTTTTTTGTCATTTTTATGTTCAAAATATCCTACTTCAGAGTGACATGGTCGCTTAGTGCTGTCTGCAGCATCTCCCAAAGATGGTGTGTGGAATAATTAACTTATGAAGATGAGTAGTAACTCAGTGAGAGCTGTAGCTTGTCTATATTGAACCTAGTGCCATTCCATGATTTGACATCGCTCAACTATAAGTTGAAGAGAGAGAGAGAGAAATGAAAAAGAAAAGGTCCTTAGTCTGAACACGAAGAGCAGTGGCACAATCTCTAAACAAAGTCCTGTCTCCAGTCTGGCACTCCTCACTTCTCCCGTACAAGAGTGAAGTCCTGTAAGTCTGTGCTCCTCTCAGCTGTATGTGGGAGTGTAAAAAAAGTATTCTGTGTTTAAACATTGTAAAAACACACTTGCTGTATGTATATTTTACAACAAATGAAGTGATGAAGCAAGTGTTTCAGTCCTGAGCTGTATTTCAGTTCTGTGCCAAGATTCACAAATGCTGGTACAGAATCAGATGCCTGAACTACAGTTCCCACTGATTGACATCTCCCAAGTCTGTCTTCCTAACATCTTGTGCTCTGGGCAATTTCCTCCTTCTGCCTACCCTAGGTACTCTTCTGAACTCACTTTTAAAATGTTTTTTGACAAAATATAAGCTAATTAATAAAGCTATTGTTTTCTTTTTAATATACAGTAGTAGCACATATTTTAATACCTAATTGGACATAATCATAAATGCAGGAGGCCAGCAGATGGAAGGGAACAGGGGATGGGGTTGTTGTGATAGGTGAGGGGTCAGCTCAAGGGATTCACCAAAAATGGTCCAAATTGGGCCTAACAGTTGTTGAGGCCTGTCATACAGCTGTGAAGCAATTCAAAGATTTGGTTCTGAAAAGAGAATAAGCTACATGAAAACACTGCAGAATACAAATAAAATATAGAAGGACTACAGCAGAAGTAATGTTAAAACTGACATAATAATATTTTCAGTATGTAGCCTAGAGAAATGGTCAAATGAGCGGTATCACAAAAACATTAAAATCAGACCTCACAACTGTGTCTGTTTTGGAGTAATGTTGCCATTTTCAGGCTTGATTTACCCCTACACAAGATATACCTGTTTTTTAAGCTATGTCACTATCGTCAGGCTTGATTTCCCCATCATACAATTTTCTGAATCCCCCCATCACACATGATTGTTTAAGCTGTCTAGTGCTTCTTAGAAGTACACACTACACGATCATCCTACTAGTGGTGCCAATAATTTAAAGAAAGAGGACAAGCATCTTACATCCATTTTTAGACGCAAAAATAACTGACTTTGTGTGGCAGAATCTTGCAGTAGGGTTCAGTAAAGACTACATAGTTTATGTTGTCTGTTTGGTAATGTACTTATATTTTCCACCATTGCTGTCACTTTGTTTTTAATGTGTTACTGAGTAGAATCCCACATTCCTAATGGAAGATGGAAGAGTCATGTGCTATTTGTTATTCCAATTTTATGCTGACTATATGTCCAGATATTTGGCTGTATTTACATGTTTTCAAGGGCTTTTGTTCTTGTTTTCATTTTCTTGCATGATGAGAGGTAAGATTAAACTTTCTCAAAATAATTAGTAAGAGATGTATGAAAATATAGATGTAAGAGCAGCAATTAAATGTGGACGAATGTGAAGCAATTTGAAGATTTTCATTTTTCTTTCATAGTTGTGAGCTGCATTCACAGATCAAACTTTTTTATTTTAATAGGTTTGCAATCAATTAGACATTTACTAATGTCTGCAGAGAGACATACCATAGGATAGGGTAGTGAAAAAAGATGAACCGCTTGCTCTTTTAGAAGGGAAAAATGGGAAAGTTAACTGGACTTGAGTAATTTTTAACTGTAGAAAAACGCAAGGTGTTAATAATTGCTTTTTCTTCAAAGACGGTCTGGCGTTCAGCTTGCAACAGGAAACCAACAGTGGTGATCTGTTTAAACTGGCACAGGACAGAGATACAAATAGAGCAGATATAGGAGCAGCAAACACAACAGCAAGAAGGAAATGATTACTAGTGCTATAACATTCTATCTGGCATAATCAGACTGATCAGATGTCACAGTCAACCCGGGTTTATTTTTGTCACCTGGCTGCTTCTCTATATTTTACTGTGCTTTCCTGTCCGAACTATTTTCTGTCTGCTACCTACTTCTGTATTTTTGAATTTTTCTTGGTTGTACAGTTAGAGTTGTATAATATATTAGATTTACTGTTCATTATTCTTATGTTGGCACTTTTTGTTATAAGTAACCAAGAATGTTGCCAAAGGAAGATAGCGGAAGATTCATGAACAGCTAGAGTGTTGTACAGAAAGACTTCAGATGAATCAGGTTCAGATGGACAACAAAGGGAGACACAAAAAATCACATTGAATTTACACATGGCACTCTTAGGTTACAGTTGAAACAAATGAGAAGCACCTTGAGATGAGAAAAACATGACATCTTAGTAGAGGTCTTTCTAATTTATAAAGCATCCCTTAAGTGGTTTTCTTAGAATGTTGCAGACAGTAGATGGGAAATGAGAATTCCTTTCAACAACTGCAGTTCTGCTCAGGAAACAATGATCTTTAGTAATATTAACCACAAGTAAAACATGGTTAAGATGTTCAAGGCAGGGATAAATAACTGCTTTTAAATTAATACACATTCTGCACAGTAGGACTACAGAAATCCATTATCAGCATTCAGAGACATAAAAATTACACTAACTGTTCTAAATACCTGCAGTGATAACTGTAAGCAGGAAGGCATAAGAACTGCAGCTCCATTTTTGGTGAGTCCCTGTTAATACACGTGACAGTAAAAGTGAAATAATAAAAGATAACAATAAACGACTTGGTAGATTTTGAGATCAAGAGACATCATTTGGAGTTATTGTTTTGAAATGTAACTTGTATGTAGGTTTTATTTCTAACAATAGTGTGGTGTTTTAATTAATTACCAGTCATCTTAGGCAGGTGTTCAGTTTCTGAAACAGATGTTTCTTCATGACAGGGTACTTCAGGCAATAGTTTCTTATGAAAAATATGTTTCTTCACAACAAGGTGCTTCAGGCTATATTTTTGTTTTTGGCTTATCTGTGTGTCTATACTTAATTGTTATTGTCTGAAGTACTGGAAACCTGGGATTGCAACATGAACGAATTTGGTGAGCTGGTATTTTAAAGTATAACCAGAACCTGAGTGGGGTGGGGAATGTTACAGCAAGCTAACAAAGAGGTTTTCAGCCAAAGTGTGGTAAGTATTATCATTATAGGTATTACTTTTTTAGAGATATTGTTCTAACACTAAACCAGATCACTAATACTTCACTGCAGAACTCACATATACTACTTGTTATCAATGTATTACCTTTGTTCTGCTTGTTATCTGGAATTATTTTTAATTTGTTGGTGCTTGTGTATTTGTCTAAACATGGTTTGACCTCCTCTTATTTGAAAGAGTTAGCGATACAGCATACCAGAATTGGGGGTTCTGCACACAGCCACTTGGGGGCTGCTGATGGCTCTTCTGGTGCAGCTGGAAAACTTTGTGGTATGTTATTTTGCATATCAGGCACCCCACCTATGGAATTTGTTACATTAGTGGCTCTGGCAGAGGTCCTCATTGCCTGGCTTCCACAGAATATTCACAACTTGTCTTTTAGATATTTATTATGAAGGGGCTGGATGATACATGAGGACTGGTTTATTTATTTCTTCCTATTTATATTTTTAATTGTTTTATGTATCCTGTATTTGATTATTATTTGTATGTTTAATCTTACTTTGTCTCTAGTGTTTTGTGATGAAGAAGCAAAAATACCTTTGATTAAGTCATGACAGTACTTTGATTACTATAACAGGCCATCATGTTTTCATTTATACATGCCAGGATCTCAAATGACAGAAAAGAGAAAAGGGCTGAGGAAGTTTTATAGTTCTTTATACCTAATAATCACTCAATAAGCGCTTCTGTCTCTCAGAGAGACTTCATCAGATAAAAAACATCAAATCCCAATGTTATTTATATAACAAAATTCAAAACATTAATTGCATTCATTAATTTAATTTAATTACATGAAATTTCCTTCTTAAAGCTACACAACACTATAAATCTATACAAGATGTTTCACTTCCCATTCTTTACATAATATTGTAATATATACACCACCTTACATTTTAAATCATTAATAAAATTAGTTAACTCTACCATTCGTTTTCCTATGTTAACACCTCATCTCTTTCTTATAATATTGGTCCTATTGATACATGGTTGTTCAAACCAGGGGATAAGTGTGGCTTGTAACTATAACTGCTACATTAATTCTCTGTTTAGGAGCATTCTTTGCCAGTTACCACCCCTAGGATTTATTTTAATTCTTTCTAAAATGCCAAAAGTAAACTTTTTAAAATTAGGGCATACACTCGAATGTTTATATAAGGCATTTGTCTCCTTCTTTTTACTTATATCATATAGATGTTCATAAATTCTCATTTTTAATGCCCTTTCAGTCTTACCAATGTAGAATGCTGCACAATTTTCACACTTGGGTCAATATACGATTTTGCTAGTGAAACAGTTGCCATTACCAAAATAGGTATTAAATTAATGAATGCAATTAATGTTTTGAATATAATTATATAAAGATCTTTGGGGTTTGATGTTTTTTATCTGATGAAGTCTCCCTGAGAGACAAAAGTGCTTATTGAATGATTATTTGGTGTTTTTATATTAAAAAAATTAATCTTTTACGGTTTGGAGTCCATCGTGTTTCTTGTTTTAACAGTATTTTTGCAAGCCACAGTTTGTGATTTTCTTCTTTATACCTACTAGTCCAAAATAAATACTTTTAACTGGGAATTTTGAAGCATGTGGATCTGTTAGGGTATATTCTCTGAGAGTTATGGGAATTACATGTAGGAACTGGCTGCTCACGTGTTTACAGAATCTTAAAATGTCTAATGTTAGACAAGTCACAAGTCCATTTCTAGAAACAACATGTTTTACAGAAGCTTATTACATTTAATTTTAAGATGTTGTAAATACCTTACTAGAAATAACATTTAAAGGACTGCCAGACAGTCACCCTAAGGAGTGTTTGACGTCCGAAATGCCAAGTTTGGCATTTCTCATCTCATTTTCTTTTCCTATACAACACAGATTTTTCTGTGAGAGAAAAAAAACATAAAAAGCCAGCAATTCTGAGCTGACACACCTGACTTGCAGAAATGTAGCGAAAATGAATACATGTGTACGAACCCACATGATATGCAGAGAAGTCAATCTTATCAGTCTTAAACTGATGTTATAACCTTTTAATCTGTAAAGATAGTAAATGAAATTGGTGAAATAACAGTGCCATTGATTTTCATGTAAATATACAGAGGTACTGCCCACACCTGCTCTGACATGTCATTAGGTGGGTCCACTAACATCATATGATTAGAATGTTGTAAGCAGATCCAGCCTACTTTCTACTGTATTGTATCATTAGGTAGCGTCACTGATTTAACATGGCTATCTTAGTGCAATGAGTTGCTTTATTAGGCAAGGTCATTTCATCATTTGAGAAGTGTTTGAGGAGTGTACTACAGGTACTATTCCCTATTTTCACAGAGCTGTTTTAATAGCCAGAATCAATGACATAATCTGTGGGATTCAATAAACTCTGTATAGGCTTTGTGCAAAGCCTACATGGAGTTTACATGTTTGCATGGTGAACTGCAGCAGTGATTACATATTTATACTGCACACTGCGTTTAAACTTAAACAAGCATGGTTAGTGTAAACAACACAAATAGCAAACCTGTTTAGAGTAGAGCAATGTAGTTTAGCAGGATGGTGCAGAATGCCACAGTGATTACCAGGGTTTATTATATAGTAATGTATATGGTCCTATCACAGTACAGGACGGGTCTAGGTCATATAATCGAACTTCCAGTAATTCGAACGCCATATGTTCGAACTTGGAAGTTCGAAATATGACAACACCGAAACCTCAGAGCAGCGAATTTTTTCCCAGGGAAAAAAATCGCTGTTCCGAAAAACACAGACACAACACAAGCACACAAAGCACCTAATAAACCTACACTAAACCTTACATACACAACTATCTATGCACTAACCTTAACCCAAACCCTAACCCTGAGGTCCATCACTATCGCACACTTAACTTACCCGCACCCTAACCCTAAAGTCCATCACTATCGCACACTTATCTTACCCTAACCCTAAATTCCGTCACTGTTGCACACTTACCTTACCTGCATCCTAACCCTAAAGTCTGTCACTATCTCACACATACCTTACCTGAACCCAAACCCTAAAGTCTGTCACGCACCCTAATCCCAACGTCCATCACACTCGCACACTTACCTTAACCCGATCTGTAACTTTCGCACCACAGTGGAGAAAATGTCGAAGCCGCAGAAACAGCCAACCAAATTCTTTCCCTGGGAAAGAATTCATATTTCTGTGGCATCAACATTTTCATTTTTTGGACTTCCCTGTTTGACCTTCTAATATTCGGAAATCTGAACGGTCAATTAAATAAGATAAACCCATACAGGACAGTGTATACAGTGCAGAGTACTGTGAAATCCCATTCCTGCCATTCTGTACAAAAGTTGTGTAAATCATCTGTAAGGGTACATAGACTGCCATTTAAAATAAACAGTCAGGGGAACTGTGTGCATTGCATAGGGTCACACAGAGGAATTGCAGGAATGAACATTGCATGAAAGAGGATAGGTGAAACATCATAATGTACAGCAGATGAGGGCATGTAAATGGAAGACAGTTGTAGCAGGAAAAATAATCACATACCAACATGGTACAGTACGGACTTCAGTAAAAATGTATGTTATGTAACTGTCAGACAAGATGAAATAACAAGAGAAGATGTCTTTGTGAGATAAGCATACTGACATGAACAATGGAGAGGACATATATCAGGGATGTTATATACAATTGGTGTTGGATGCATATTGTGAAGCTGTGCAAACTTATTTGCCTGAATATGAATGTAATATCAGCAGAGGTCTCCAACAAGTGGGACACAGTTACAGGCCCATGGGCAACAGTAAAAGAAGCACACACAATCATGGACAATGGGCAGTGCAGTGGTGCAGCAGTTAATGTTGACGCCTCACAACAAAAGGTTCTCTGGTTCGATTCTCAGCTGCAGTGCCTTCTGTCTTAAGTCTGCATGCCTTCTCTGTGTTCATGTGGGTTTCCTCTGGGTACCCCGGTTTCCTCCTACATTCCAAAGACAAGTGTCTGGAGCATTTCTCCCCAGGCCTCTGCTGAAAATAGGCTATGTCCTAGTCGGACTTCTCAGTCAACCAATGTTAAATAAATAATGATAAACAAATAACAAATACCACCAGTAACCCCATGTCTGTGACACAACAAATGTGATTCTGAGTGATCACAGATGGTTCTGCACGAATACACTTGTACAACTGTTATGACATGTCAGCAATCTATGAGGGTAATTAAGCACTCCATCCTGACACTGTAACATCTGCTGGAGGTGTTAGCAGGGACACTGCTATACCTGTATGTGACATTATGATAAATCCAGGCTAGTTGACTGGTGTGCATGGCGTATATATATATATATATATATATATATATATATATATATATATATATATATATGGCACAATCCACAATGTCATGAATGTAACCCATGCCATTTGTCAAACAGTTATGTATGTACTGTGTGCATCATCAGAACAGGTATCACACATGCATCTGGTGTAATACCTTGATGGGTGATCTGCACCATCAGACAGTAATGTTTATGCAACAAAAAGAATACCTAGGTAAGCCAATAAGATGTGTGACAGCTCACTGTGGCAAAGGTGTTACACTTCAGTTACACATCATTGAAGATGTGTAGGGAGGTACATGAAGAAACGTGCATTGTACTCCATTATTGGTGTGATCAAGGCTGTGAACTATGGAGGTATTCAGGCCTTTGATGTGGATGTCCTGCACATAGTCAGTGGTTGTGTTACATATAAGGGAATACTCACCACTGTGGCCACATACTGGTGGACATTCAATCTACCACAGAACACAGGTCACATACCAGCTGGTCTGTGTATAGTGTTTGATGTCTACATTATCCTTGGTTTGTAAATTTCTTTTCATAATGTAACAAATCCCATCATATTTTTGTTTCATCTCATGTGTTGTCATGGCTGTGGCAGCAATCTTTGGTGTGTGTTGATACTGTCTGTATTATACTAATATCACAGTTGGAGTCAATGATTGCCCACAATCTGTAGTCCCCAGACAGCTGTTTGGACACAGAATGTGTATGCCATTCTTGATGTCTTTGACTTAATGGGCAGGAAAAAGCCTAGCAGACAGCCCTGATGTATGGACCTGATCATTAGACCAGCAATATGTCGCTTCACACATTTCAACATATTTAGATGCCATGTATGTGACCATTTGCCTACCCACCTGGTGATATTGGTGTTTATGGCCACATCTGACAGTGCTGAGTGAATACCTCAGTGTGGATTTGTGTCAAGTGCCTTGGCCTGGTCAAGTTCCACAGGATGATAGTGTTCTCATCATGCATGCCCTCAATGACCTCTTTCAGGACACCTTGCAGATGTAAAAGGCATGGATATATCATTAACAACTCACACATCTGTTGTACAGAGCCTGGATATTACTAATGTCCATATAGAAAAGGTCCTTGATTTCTCACCAAGAAAATACAGGTCCAACAAACCATGTCATGATGTATGTGGAGAGTTTGAAAGCCCTGTCACTGTAATCTGTATCATATAGGATGAGGTGACTTGTGCTTGGCCTACCCAGTCTCTGACCCTGCCCTGATGAGAATACTGTAGATCTGCAAATCAGCTTTAGCTGATGACAGCAGTCTAACAACAATGTCCCTCATGCTGTTATAAAATGATCTCTTTAATGTAAAGCAAGTGCACAAACACACACACACACACACACACACACACACACACACACACACACACACACACACACACACACACACACACACACACCTTGGTTGACTGTAGTGAGAACAGAATCCCTACCTATCTAAGTACACCGACTAGAGAACTCTATTTGTATGGCAAGCGCCACAGCTAAAGTCTGACTTGAAGAGTATCAGACAACAGTTTATAGTTAATGACTTCAGCAGTGTGTGGTGAGGAGAAAATGCTAACAATAGTGTCCCATGTGCTGGTGTAAAATGTTCTCTCTAATGTCAAGCAAGTGCACAAACACACACACCCCAGTTGACTGCAATGAGAACATAACTCCTACCTAAGTACACAGACTGTAGAACACAGTACTTTACGCAAGTGCCACAGCACAGGTCTGACTTTTTACAAGGCTGCAGTACAACGTATGGTGGATGACATTAGCACTGGATGTTAGAGAGAAGATGTTGAGAAGCCTGCATGAAATGGATGTGTAGGCATGTACAAGTGTCAAAATATTGTCATTCCATGGGAATGGAGTGGTAACTGTCAGATACACACTTATGCTTCTCTGGCTAGATAGACACACACACAACTGCCAGTTGACTGCAGTGAGAACAGAACCCCTACCCAAGTACACAGACTGGAGAGTACAGTACTTTACACAAGTGGTGTGGCACAAGTCTGACTTTTACAAGGCTGCAGAACAACTTATGGTGGATGACATCAGCACTGGATGTTGGAGAGAAGATGTTGGGAGGCCCGCATGAAATGAACATGTAGGCATGCTCAATTAAGATATTTCAATTTCTGCATGTTACCAGAATTATGAGTGCGCAATGTGTAGCATTTGGTGGTGGTGTTACAATGTGTAGGTATATCTTGAAAACAGGTGCCAACTTCCAAATTCACAAAACGAGAAACTCAGTAGGAAAAAAACACTTTAATGCAAACAGCAAAGCTTTCGGATACAATCCTTCATCAATACTAAAATACAAAAGTTCTTATTCTTTATATATAGGTCCAAACAGGTCATATGACCGACAGCCAAAAGATCATATGACCTGAATATTTAAATACACCAATATAGGACAAATATAAAAAATAAAAGTATAAAATATATAAAAAAATTATATAAAAAAAACATATGTAAAACATATAAGAGGGTATGTAGGGAGATGTCTGGCAGAATGCAAATTTGGCAGCAGAGAGCTGCTGAGGTGAATGCAGTAGTTTGTCAGAGCGGGACTTATGAAGAAGTGCACCATAGGGCCATAGACATGATTTAATTTGCCCGGAGGAGAGCAGCTGCAGTGGCCTGTGAACAGATGGCTTTGAGAGGGGCTGCTACAGAGCCACCACTAGCACCAAATGAAGAGTTTCTGTTCACTGTCAGGGATCCAGACAGCTTAATGGAAAGTGCACAACAGCATGAGATTGACATTGGAGCTACTGTTTCAGGGAGGACAAGTATGTCCCAGGAGGAGCTTCCAGTTAGGTTTACCTATCTCAGTTGTTAAATACTTCTTGTATATTAAAATATTGACAGCAATACTGAAGGTCTGTTTAACATTAAATTTGTTTGGAGGGAATAATTGTAGACTGTTACAGTTAACAACACATCCTGGTTGAGTACACATGAGCTTGGGGTGGACATATCATTCAAGTTCTTTTTAAAAGTATTATTAATGGACATATAAAGGGCAAACATTTTTAACTATCCTGTGTTACTGTTCATTCTGGTGATGGTGTCTTTACCTTTTGCTTAACTTCTTCCAAGACCACCCAGCATAAGAAGCCTACAGTCATCTGCACATGGTAAGCCAAACATGTTTGTGTCAGTACTGATGAGCAGTTCAAAGAAATAATGAGTTTGTGATATGGGTGTCAGGACTGTAGTGTGTGTTGCTTTGCTGTATATAACAGTGGAACCCCTGTTAGTTTGTTAGCATTTATTGGAATGTGGTAGGGCAGTGTGTTTATTGCTTATTATAACAGCTGATCCTGACAGTGGAAGTGTGGGACTCCAACCACCTGATGTCAGAGTATCAGCAGACTCAGATGATGATGGTGGGCAAACATAGGCAAAGTTGGGGGATGCAGAGGTTAAATCTGACACTGTGGTTGACATTCAGCCATCCCCTGTAATTCCATTGGACACAGCCAGTAGGCCTATGCCAACCCATTCTAGTTAGCCTTCAGATAATGGACAGGTGCAGGGTGAGACACTCAATCAGGACAGTGTGGTTACTGCACCTTTAGTGCCTGTTGACTGTGGCCATAGCCAAAGTGTGGGTGAGGTTCCACACATGAGAGTTGTTAAAGGGTGCTCAGAGGAGGCCTGCTGTCCATCCTCCACCTGATACAAGTGTGTCTTTCTATGCCACTCAATGTATGTTTAGGGCCATTATGGAGGTGCAGGCATGTTCCAATAGGTCCTACAGAGAAATACTTAGGGTTGTAGATGTGGCACAGGCTGACATGCGTGACTGCCTCCACAGTGTTGCTGATTCAGTGGATCAGATGAATGACATATTAGAAAGGGTTGTGTCTGTGATGGAACATCTTCTGACAGGGGGATAGCATCCATGTGGGTGTAGGTTAGCAACATCATCTGATGTTACCTGACATGGCCGTGCCCAATCATGCTCCCATAGTGACATTACTCCCACTGCTCCATCAGTTGTTGAGGTGTCCCCACCCAGACGTGGTAGCTACGGGGTCATGGAAGAACTCATCCAGCAGCCATCAGTCACATTCAGGTAGTAAAAGTGCATCTGACCATGGCGTGGACATGCCAGTGCAACTCCTGGCAGAGCCAATTCTTGTGGTTGGGAATGACAATGATGAACTGCCACTTCTACCATGCATGGCTCATACTGTCCAACAAACCAAGACATAGAGCTAGAACAGAGCTTGGCTCCCTTCCCGCAGACACACACCAATTTTTACCTGCAGTGCCCGTGCAGACATGCACACAACAGTTACATGGTTCAGCCATGAAGTTTAAAGCTTATTTTGTCTGACTGTCCATTTTTTTTTTTGGTATTATTTGTCTGAATGTCTGCTTGCTTCTCTTTCTTACTCACACTCACTCACCAACCTTTTATGTTAGCCTAGGCTTCCTGCCCCCCCCCCCCCCCCACACACACACACATAACACCCTATACAAGTGATGCTGACTGTGCCATATCCATGTTTTCATCTTTTTCTTTTGGATTCCAGAGGACAGAGCATTTGTATCTGATGCTCAGGGTGTATAGCTGACTTAGTGCTTAATATATATATACATTTGTGATGTTATTTTGCTAATTGTACTTTTGACATATTTTTGTCTTAGAAGGTTACACAACTGATAGAATCAAACCAGTTTCTGCATCAGTATTTATAATAATCTTCTGAGGGATGTGAAGTCTGAAAATGATGTGTCTCATTACTTTCTAACTTCTCTCTCTAACAGTTTTGCAATACAAAAGAATGAGGGCAAACTGAGGACATTCAGTGACCATCAGTATTTTTGAGAGGTTTGATTCCTGCTACTTGATAGAAGACACATGTATTCACATAAGTCTCTGCTGTCACATGTTAAAGTTATCTGTGTACAAATCACCCACCTTTCACTTGCTTACATTACCAAGTAACAACATGCAAGGATATGTCATTCATTCGTATTATTGCACAATACACTCCAGGTTCAACATTTACCTTGGAAATCCAGCAGTTGCAACAGTTTTAGTTCAGCGCTGACTCTGTCTGATGCTAGGAGTACACAGCCATTACTTGAGGAGGTAAAGGTTGTGAACATTGCCTGGCATCATTGTTGCTGTATGAATGTGCATAGGATGAAGGTTTTAGCCCCTTTGGTGTGAGTGAGTGTGCTATATGTTGCTTCTTAGCCATTGTAAGGGAATATAGAGCATGCCTATATCTGCCGACACCCACAGCAGCTGATGGTTCTCCTTCTGACTCCTCACCTAAGCGCAGCTGTGGTGACCTTGCCATTGGTGGTGGGATGTGTGCTCTTTCCTCTTGTTGATCCTGCTGAGGCTGCTTTCTCAGGATGATGTTGTGAAGCATGGCACAGACAGTGAATATTTCAGTACATGTACATGGATTGTACTGCAGGGTTCCTCCAGATGTATCCAGGCACCATAACCATGACTTCAGCAGCTCAAACCCATGTGCTATGATATTTCTGGTTTAAGCATGTGCCTTATTATGGCATTCTTCAGTGGGAGTGTGTGTATTTCTGATGGACGTCATTAGCCACAGTTCCTGTGCATAACCTGTATTCCCCAGTAAATGCCCCTGTGCAATGTCACTCCTAGTGAATATATGATACATTTGGGAGGTGTGCCAGATATGTGAGTCATGGTAACTGCCTGGGTTGCCAGCACACATATTCAAGATGATTCCCTTAGCATTACACATGACTTGGCAGTTAGAGTGGAAGACCATACTATTTATATAGAGCCTTCCCTGTTCCCTGGATGGTACCTTAATTTCTATATGTGTACAATCTATGGCACCCAGTACTTCAGGGTATTGTGCTACAGGGTAAAACTCTTGCATATTTGTGGCCCTTTCCTCAGGAGTACAAGGAAAATATATGTGGTCACTGGCATGTTGGATCATAGCATTCAGGAATTGATGGAGGATCCTGGATGCTGATGCCTGTGACACCCCAAGCATGTCCCCTGTTGGTTCTTCTAGCTATAATTCGAGGTGTTAAACATACCTTTGTCTCCACTGGTATGGGTTCCCTTCAGTTCGCCCTGGGTCTGAGTTGAGGAGGACAGAGGTTGCAGAGTTCCTGTAGTGTATCTCAAACCACCCTGTAGCGCAATACAATTTCCACCTCATGCAGATTGTGATAAGGTAAACGAAGTCTGAAAACTCTTCTCCTTCTTCAATGTGGTCAGTTAACAGCAGCAGCACAGACTTCAGCCTGTTGCACATACACATGATCTAAAGCAACAGCAGTCCCTAACATTCTTTCTGTATAGACTCCTTCCCATAGTTGTATTCCAATAGGTTTTGGAATTCACAAGGAAAACCAGCACTATGTCTACACGGTTGCTTTATAGCTTGTTGAATAGCTACTCTCTTTAATTTCTCCAAGTCTTTTGGATTTCTGATACCATGATGGGAATGGACCCTATTCCTAAGTCAAAGTACGATTAAAGGTCAAGAAATTAGTATTGTTTCAATCTTTGATGTCAACCAGAAGTGCTCTTCACAGCACCTGCAATGTATCCAGTGATGACTCCTTCTGCAATTCGTACGGAGTTACATGTATTGGTAACATCTAGATATGACTGTAGATTTTTTCTTATAAGACCCATTGCTCCTACTACTATTGGAACTGTCTGGGTATCTTTTTTCTACATTGTTTTTGTTTCTTCCTGCAAATCCTGATATTTTATGGTGTTGTGTCTCTCTCTAAGCAAGAGACAGTAGTCAGTGGGTGTGGTGATTTTAATGATCAATGCTGCTTTTGTCTGCTTTTCATGGACCACGATATCCATTTTTGTAGCATCTATATTTTGAAATGCTGGTAATGGATGATCCCATGTAATGTACGGTTCATTATTTTCTATGATGCTTTGTGGCTCATGTTTCCAGTGTTTTTCAGCCACTTCAGTACCATAATGTTTGCACAATCCCCAATGCAACAGTCTTGTCACATTATTATGCCTTTCAGTATACAGTCCCTCTGCCATTAATATGTCACAGCCAGTAATGAGGTGTCAACTGTTTACAATTCTGTTTTACAAAACCTACATTTGTCTGTTTCTCCCACATGTTCAATGGACTTTATAAACCAATGTGTACGTAGCCCACTGTCTTGTGCTGCCAATATTAACCTTTCATCTCTTGGTTTGAATTTGCCTCTCCTTAACCATTCCTGCATTCATCCCTGCTCAACATGAGGTTCTTCCAGAAGTTTTTTATACTTGCAACTATATATCTGAAGTAGTTAACTTCATTTGATCATCAACCTGTAGGTTCCGGATCCGATATGGATCCGGGCTGGCAGCTTACCAAGCTAAAGATTCAAACTCCAAGCTCCTCCCCTTACCCATACTACTCTGCAATCTCCTTGCAATTCCCAGATCTCATTTGCCGTGGCTTCGCCAGCAAGAGATTTCTGAGCTCCAGGAGGTTAGTTAGGTCTAAACTAGTTTTTTGGGTGTGTGTGTGCCCTTTCTGTGTGAATCACTACATAACTCTTCCCTTATTCTCTTTTGGGTGTTTTTGGTGTATAGTTTTAACATATTTGTAGTTTAGAGAGTTGCTTAACTTTCAATTTTGTAGGCCCCCCTTCCCGCTCTTAGCAAGTGTGTGTGTGTGTGTGTGTGTGTATCTGCCCATGTCTTAGCTGTCTAAGCAGGAATGTCTGAAAGTCAAAAAACAAATTTCTCTAAGTGCACAGAGCGTGGTCATAAGCTATCCTCGGCTGATAGCCACACTCTGTGCATAGTCTGTTTGGGGGTCCCCAATTTATCGACTGGCTGCAAAATGTGTGTGGCCTTTAATGCCCAGCCCCTGCGGGATCGCAGGACCAAGCTGATTCTTGCGGGTCTCTTACCCGCAGAGTCGGCTACTTCTTTTGCTCCTTCATCTTCTTCTTCAGCCACGGCTGTGGCTGTTCAGCCTCCCAGCTCTCCTCCCCTGTCTGGGCTCCCACTCCCACCTCTATACAGGAAGAGAGAGGCCAAGAAAGACTGACATTAAGAAAAAGTGAGAGATAAAGAGAGAGAAAAAGAGAGAGACAGAGACAGAGACTGAGAGAAGGGTCTCAAGAGGCAGGCCAACTCGGATCTGTCGGCCCCTCCCACCAAGGTATTAGTGTCTCCACAAAAAACTGCAAGGCCATCTTCCCTTCAGCTCTGTTCTCCATGATTCTCCCCAGAGCTGCATAAGGAGGCTCAGCCCGCTTTGAGGTCATCCTCGCATCAGCCCTCCCGGCCGGTGTCGGTGGCATCGGTCTACTAGGAGCCTCTCTGAAGCTGATATGAACTGGATGATGAGGAGGTTTCTGCAAAGTCAATTGCAGCTGGGACTGTTGCTGGCTCCCCCCCAGCTGGAGCAGGGAGTTCGGCCCCAACATTTACCCCAATAGCTCCTCCTCCGATCCACCCTCAGGTTTCAGAGTCTATAGATCCGAGGAGCCCCGCAGTCAGGGAGTCGGTGCCGATGGCACTTCCTACCTCAACGTTGGCTATGCCCTTGAGCCTGTCAGATCCCTTGTAGAATCTGAGCTCTTGGAGCCGAGATCTGGGCATCGGATCCGAGGGGATGAGTGTGTCATCAGCCCCATTGTGGTCGGGGCATACTGTCTCTTTGGACCCAGCTGTGCCAGCCTTGGCTCTGATCCCTTCGTCGGATCCGAGGGGTACAGCTACCCACGCCACCAGCTTTAGGGAAGCTGGTTCCCCTTCGGCTTTCGACATTGTGGAGAGGGTTCTCTCTGGAGGATCGAGACCCCTAATTCTTTCCTCGGAGTCCACCCCTGCTCCCTCACAACTGAGTTTGTCTTCCATCATCCAGTCCTGCCAGGGACAGCCTGTATCTGGTACGTCCCAGACAGTTCACCTTGAGGAATATGAGATGGTTTGTGAGCCCACCCCAGAGAGTCCTCCTGAGGAGGTTCCTCACAAATGTCCATGCAAGAGGAGGCACATGGACACCCCTAAGTCCCTCACGGAAGATATTAACTTGGAGGAAGGGGTAGGTTCCCCCAGATCACCCCCCGAAGACGTCTCCTTCAGAGACATTATAGAAATTCTTTGCCAGGGGGGAGTTGATCCACCCAAAAACCTACCTCGGACGAGTCAGTATTTCTGGAGGCGATCGATACAGGCCCATCTACCTCTTGGGTGTCCCCCCCCGGCCGACCCTCTGGTGGACCTTATCACTACCAGAGCCTGAAAAGAACCGGACACTGTGGAGCCAATACCCAAATGGCCTGATAAGGTATTGAGTCCTTCTGCAGACAAAGCCACTTGGAGTAAGGGTTCCCCAGTTGATACCATGGTGGTGGCGGCGGCCACCAAAACGGAACTCACCCAGGAAAGTTCCTTGGTCCATCCCTCGGACAAGGAGTCCAGGGCAATGTATCATCTTGGAAAGCGGACTTTTGCTTCAGCTACCTTTGCTATAAGGGCGCTGAATTACATGGCCCACATAATCAGACTGCAGCGTGACCTTGTCAAAGAGTACTCTGAGTCTCCCCCGGAGTCCATTTTGGCCGAGGATAAACGGACTTTCTCAGCTCGTATGGCCACTCTCAAATCTGGTTCAAATACATCCATGCATTTACTCTCTCATGCCACCGAGGGAGCCGCTAGGGCAGCCGGGTCCAGTATTGCCATGAGGCATCATGCCTGGCTCTGGCTTTGTGATTTTTCAGAACCTTTCAAGGTTTCCTTCGCTAACACCCCTTTGGATAGTTCGACCCAGTTTGGGAAGACTGTCTGAGATACGCTTGTCCAGGCTGAGAAGGACAGGAAAACACTGTCTGCCATCGGGATTTGCTGCTCTAACCCTCAAAAGTTCTTCTCCAGGAACCAACGGGGACAAAAGAAGTTGTGGTTCCGGAAATCTCAGCAGCCCCTGAACACTCTGGACTCCTTCTCCCCCAGAGGCAGAGGGGGACAAGGTGGACGCCGGCCCAGAGGCAGAGGGGGGCAGAAAAACTTTGGGTCACAGGAACCCTTTTCCGATCAACCCATGCCACAGCCCTGAAGGGTTGCCTGATTGCTCCCCTCTGGAGGCAGTCGGGGGGCATTTCCTGAGGCACCAAGCCCAATGGGAATCCATCAAGTCAGATCACTGGGTGCTTCAAATAATATCCAGAGGTTATTCAATTCCCTTTATAAACAACCCACTTTGTATAAGACACCTCCCGGATGTCCCACCCATTCAAAGGGAGGCGGAAGCTTTGGAGATAAGAAAGCTGCTAGAAAAAAGAGCAATCCAGCCAGTTCCCCCAGACCAGTCCAGATCAGGCATCTATTCCAGGTTCTTTTTGGTGCCAAAAAAGACGGGGGACTTAAGGCCAATCCTTGACCTGTCCACGTTGAACCTGTCCGTTGCCAAGGAAAAGTTCCAGATGGTCACTCTACAATCCATCCTGCCCTTTTTGCAGGAGGAAGACTGGATGTGCTCGATAGACCTCAGGGATGCGTACTACCATATTCGGATGGACAGGCAATCCAGGAAGTCCCTCCACTTTCGGCTAGGAGCCAGTCATTATCAGTTCAGAGTCCTACCCTTCGGTCTCACCACAGCCCCCAGGGTGTTTAACAAGGTCATGGCAGTTTCAGCAGCCCACTTGAGGCTTCAGGGCATTCAAGTCTTTCCGTACCTAGACGACTGGCTTCTCACTGCCTCCACCAGACATCAACTTGTACTAGCCACAGATTTCTTACTTCAGTTATCTACCCAGCTGGGAATCACAATAAATTTCAAGAAGCCTTCTCTCCAACCTGTTCAAATTCTAAATTTCATAGGAGTTTGAATAGATTCTCTTCAGGCCAGGATATTTTTGACTCCAGACAGACTTCACAGCCTTGCTCTGCATGTATTGGTGCTCCTTCAATTCCCTGCCCCACAGGCAGAGCTAGTCCGGAGAGCCCTAATGTCCATGGCAGAAGCTATAAACCTCATTCCTTGTGCTCATCTGCATATGAGAGTTTTACAGTGGACGTTACAGGTTCAGTGGTCTCTACTACATCAGTCTCTAGACTTTCCGATCCCTATGAGCAGAGTGTGCAAGAAGTCTCTCACATGGTGGCTTCAATCCCAGGAATTGCGATAAGGATGCCCTTTTGTTGCACCTCCGCCCGAAGCCACAGTGACCATGGACGTCTCTCGCTTAGGGTGGGGGGGCACTGCTCGGGCAGGACTGTCCAAGGCACGTGGACTCAGAGCGAGACCGTTCTGCATATAAATGTTCTAGAGATGAGAGCAGTCCTTTTAGCATTGCAGGCTATTCATGCCTCTCTTCCTCTGGGAACTATTGCTATCCAGTCAGACAACATGTCAGTTGTCTGGTACATCAGGAAACAGGGGGGAACCAGGTCTTATCCACTTTAAAGAGAGGCCATGAGAGTATGGGAATGGGCGATCTCCACCAACTGCTTTCTGATAGCAATGCACATTCTGGGTCGGTCCATCATCTTGGCAGACAAATTGAGCAGGACTATCCTTTCGCCTTATGAGTGGTCTCTGAACCCTTATGTAGCGGACCAGATCTTCGTCAAGTGGGGTCAGCCTTGCTGCGATCTGTTCGCATCGCTGTCCAATGCAAAGTGCAGTGAGTTTTTCGCTCTAATTCCCCCAATGGGGGAAGCCCCCAGAGATGCTCTTGTCCATGCTTTGCCACCTGAGCTTCTTTATGCGTATCCCCCGCTTCCACTCATGACAAAGTTTTTACAGAAAGCTCGTTGGTTGGGGAGCAGAGTTATCCTCACAGCACCATTCTGGCCTCATCAAGTTTGGTCCCCTTGCCTGCGGTCTCATCTTCTAGCTCTGCCCTGGATCTTGGATCCCATTCCGGATCTTATTCATCATCCCTCGGGAATTGCTCCCCCGAGTCTTGACAGCCTCAAGCTCACAGCTTGGTTACTCCAGTTCTATTAGTTGCTAGGACTCCTGGTATCTCTTCCCCAGTTAAATCCACCCTGATAGCGGCACATAAGTCCTCTACCAGGAAAGTCTACAGTAGTAAGTGGAAAAGTTTTTCCATTTGGGCTTCAAAGAGAAATCTGGATCCTTTTACCGCTCCGGTTCCAGACTTTTTGTCTCATATTTTCCAACAAGGGGCTAGCTCTTCTACAGTGAAAGTACAGCTGGCGGCTATTTCCAATTTTCATGTTGGGGAAAATTCAGGCTCTCTAGCTGCTGCCAGAATTTGCAAGACTTTTTTGAAAGGTACTTTTCTTCTGAGGCCTCCTATTAAGAATCCTTCCCCGCTGTGGGATCTGACTTTGGTCCTTCAGGCTTTAGTCGCTCCCCCATTTGAACCTGCAGCATCAGTTGACTTAAAATTCTTATCATGGAAAACGACCTTCCTGGTGGCTATTACTTCAGCCAGGAGAGTGTCAGAACTTCAAGTCCTGTGTATGAAACCGCCTTACCTAGTGTTTCACAAGGATAGAGTATCTCTCAGGACTAACCCATCCTTTCTGCCTAAGATTGCTTCGGAGTCAAATATTAATCAGTTGGTTAATTTGCCTGTATTCTTCCCCAATTTTCAAAATAAAGGGGAATATAAACTTCATTTGCTAGATGTGCACAGGCAGTTACGTTTTTTATTTGCATAGGCCCAAACCTTTCTGTAAATCTGATCAGCTTTTTGTTTCCTTTGTTAAACCCTTTTTGGGAAAACCAGTGTCAGAAGTGACTATCACTACATGTATTTTGCTTTGTATTTTGTAAGCTTATAGAGAACTTGGATTACCAGCCCCAGAAGGGGTTCATGCTCACTGTACTCGTTCTATGGCTACTTCAGCTGTATTCTGGTCTAGAGTTTCCCTGGACGATATCTGTTCGGCTGCTACCTGGGCTTCCTCTCACACCTTCATTACTCATTATAAACAAGATTTGGTGTCTAGAGGAAGGGCTTCCTTTGGCTCTGCAGTGCTCCAGAATATCCTTCCTTAAGGGCCTCCCTAGATTCGGGTAGCTGGAGACTCTGTCTCACAGGTTGATGATCAAATGAAGTTAACTACTTCAGCTAAAGAAGTTATGTACTCACCATAACGTTCCATCTGAGTAGTTAGACTTCATTTGTCAGCAGCCTTCCCTCTAACCTTGCTGGTTATTTGTCTATTTGAGCTCGATGTCCTGAATGTGTCGAGCCTGATATATGAGTTTGGGTCAGGTCCTTTTGGCTTAGGTTGTTGGGTGTCACATTGTTAGGTGGCAAACTCGATCTGAGGATTGGAAGGAGGTTGCAGGGTAGTATGGGTAAGGGGGAGGAGCTTGGAGCTCAGTTCTTTAGCTTGGTAAGCATCCGGCTTGGATCTGTATCAGATCTGGAACCCACAGATTGCCAACAAATTAAGTCTAACTACTCACATGGAACGTTATGGTGAGTACATAACTTCTTTTTATGCATTTTCCACATTTCTTGAATTCTCATCTGGTCCTTCACCTTATATTCTATCTTTTTTTTTTTGGCACATTCTGCTGCTGCCTGATTGTGGTTTGATTTCCATTCCTGCTTGACACTGATATACTTCTGCTAGACTAAGGAGGGAAGTCATCTTAGGTTTATTCTCCTCATGCTTCAAAACTTACATACATTTGGGTTTGTGAGGACAGCATATATGTGTGAAGTCCCATGAGTGCAGATCTATACATGTAATTAGTTTCAAGGAGGCCCATCCCCCCTTCAGAATGGGGAATATGTAAACTTGGTATGCACTGCTTTTTATAAATCATTTGGTGATCATGAAGCATCCTTCTTGTTTTCCTATCTAATCTATCCAACACATTTTGGGGCCAGTCAATCACGCCAAAACTGTTAAGTTAGGACAGGAAGAGCAAATTGATTTATAGCTTGGATTTTGTTCCTAGATGTCAGCGCTGTTTTCAGGATTAATTTAAGTCTTCTACAGTATTATTTACTAAGATTTATTCACATTTGTTCATGTTTTATTGTTGATCTGTCATCAATTCCCAAATATTTATACATTCCCTCTTGCTCAAGTTCTGTTATATCACATTCTTGTCCCAAACTGATATTTTCCTGGTGCTGCAGTTTTCCTGCTTTAAAGGTTGCTTTTGCACGTTTATCAAGACCAAATGACATTCTTATATTATCTGAAAAAGTTTTGACAACTTGCAGTTGTGTTTTCAGTTCCTCATCTGATGAGCTATACATTTTTAAATAATCGACAAAGAGAAGATGAGAAGTCTTTACACTTTGTTGTTTTCTAGGAGCCAAATTATAGCCATGGCCTAATCTGTTAAGTAGACAGCTTAATGGGTTAAGGGCAAGGCAGAATAGCAGCAGTGACAGAGTGTCACCATGGAATATCCCCCTTTGAATTTTTATCCCTGAAATAATAATTTGTCCTTTACCATGGCTTTATTGCAAAGTAGGCTGCCACTGTTTCATGGTCAATGTAATGTAGTTGATCAGTGTAGAGTGTATCTTATACATTTTTAGGCACTCTTTTATACATGAATGTGGAATACTATCAAATGCTTTTTTGTAGTCAATCCATGTCATACTTAAATTCTTCCCCTTTTTACAGTTCTCCACTATGACTTTAACAACAAATGCTCCTTTGTTCCATATAACTTTCTTTTATTGCCCTTGTTTTCTATTGCCATAATTGCGTGTTCTTCTAAATGACTATAAACTCTGTTGGCATCAATTGCAGTGTATAGTATTTAGGTTGTTGGAAGGCATGTTATTGGTCTATAATTTTTAGAGTAGCTTGTAGGTTCACTCTTAAGTAGGAGCATTGTTTTTCCTGCTGTTAGCCAGGTTTTTGTCTGTTCGGGGTGTATATATACATAGTTCTTACTCATGGCTAAATGTCTGTGCAAAGATGTTAATACTTTTAACCAGAAGTTAGGTACTGTATCTGGGCTTGTGGTTTTCCAATTAGAGGCTTTTCTTAACTTTGTTTCAGTTTCAAGCTCTCTGGCTGTTACTTCATCCCATTTCATAACCTGTACCTTTAAACTTCTTATTCTCTCTTTTACTTCTTCTATCTGTTTAGCATCTTTGTTATGTTCCACAGGATCTTCATAGATACTTCTCAAAGATGTACCACAGGGTTCAGTCCTGGGACCTCTCCTGTTTGGTATCTACGTCTATGAAGTACAGGCTAAAACAGAAGGCCTCAGACTACCGAAGTTCACAGATGACTGCAAACTAGGAGCCATAGTCGAGTCCCCAAATGATGTGGACATCCTACAGAAGGGCCTCACTGAGACAGATGCCTGGTGTCAGGGGCATGGCCTCAAGCTCAGTGCCAAAAAGTGCATTGTCATCCCCTTTGGTAAAAACTCTGTATCCATGAACTACCACATAAACGACAGTCTACTTAAACACCGAATGTGTGATAAGAGACCTTGGGACCCAGGTGGACAGTAATCTCTCCTTTGATAATTACATTGCCACAGTAGTCAAGAAATCCTTCTATGTGGCACACCTGATCACAAAAGGGTTCTCATCCAGGAAAAAAGAGGTAATTGTTCCCCTCTACTCGGCACTCATTAGACCCATTATAGAGTACAATGCTCCTTTTGGAATGTGCCTCACAAGACATCTGCAGCAGCTGGAAAGGCCACAGAAGTACCTCACAAAGAGGATTACTGGCCTCAAACAGATGCCTAACACTGACTGTTTCAAAAAACTCCAACTTTATTCTGTAGCATATTGCCTTCTCAGAGGAGATCTTTGCCTAACATATGCTGCTCTATGTTAAACCCAGAGCTATTGGACATGCTACACCTAAAGAAATCCCAATCCCACTGAGCTATATGCTTTAGGGACCTAAACCTTATCACCACAATAAACAGGACATGCTGGAGGGATAGATTCCTGTCCCAGAGACTTCCTATACTCTGGAACAAGCTACCCATCTATGTCAAGCAAAGTTCCTCATTAGCACTCTTCAAGAAAAATCTTGATGAGTGGATGGGAAATAGGAAATACACCCCGGGGATCACTTCTGTGGCTCTGCTCGACAGGGGCACATGAAGTTAACTTTCTTGGGTGACGTAAGCCAGGGAACCTTATTGGCTAGGCTTACTTAGGCCCTTGGGCCGATAGCCTTGTACCTACCTATGGACCTTACTATGAACCTATGTATCTATTTCTTCTTTTTTGTTGGTCTTTCACTTCCTTTTCTCTTGTTTCCCAATTCTTATATAAAACTACTTTGGGTCATAAATAAATTGCTTATTTTGTACTTTTCCTTTATATTTATCTATGTATCTTCTTAGTTTTTCCACCTGTGCTTAGATTTTTAGTTTATTTGCAATAGTGCATGATTGATCCTGATCTGTTCTAATACTTCCCATTGCTTTTATCATGTCTATCCTTTTAGATTTTGGATTGGTTGATTAGCATATAGATCAGCTGCTTATTCTGTAATTAGCATGCCACAGTGTTTACTGTGGTTGCACAGCTCTACACACCGTGTAGAACCACTTACTGAATACAAAACAGGGAGCTACCATGTAGGGTTTATTGAATCTGCCTGAACAGTAATGCTGAAAACATGAACTTTGCTTTTTTGCATGACTGAGTAGAAAACACACTATTAGATAATGAGACAAATTTCACATAAGTGATTGAGTATGGTTATTTTCACTTGAATCAGTATCTTTCATTGATGCATACTGTTTATAGGTAGGTGAGACATAATACTTGCTAGTAATACACAATGAGGCACATCTGCTGGAAACTCTCAGTACATTTCTGCAACCCCCTAAGAGAAGCTGCATGGGTGTTAAGGTATTCTATTGCTCTGCTGATCCAGTCATTAATGTTAATACCATCTGCAACCGGAGAGTCGTGTCTCTAATGATGGCCATGCAGAATCCATTGGTGAGAAATACTGAAAGCGGTCCATACTGAGTATCACCTGTGCATCCAAAGCATTGCCTAGCATTTACATCTGACTTTTCAGTTCATCTTCTAATCATATGACTTTAAACATCTAAATTACTGTTTTGAATCAGTAATGCAGAATGTGATTACATGCAGAGATGGGAAATCAGTGTTCTGCCAAGAACAGGTCTACTTCATATCGTCAAACTCACTATTCATCGAATGTCTCATCAAACCCTATATGTCAAAGTCTTCATCCAATGAATGATTGTTTCAGTGAACTTTTTCCCAAGGTAAGTAAGCAGTGGGCCATTATCAGGAATTTTCTCTTTTCCTCACTGTAGTGCAATCTCAGAGTTGGTATATTTAGTTAGGGGGAGTGTGGGGGTGGGTTTTAAAAATGCTGTTTTTGTTGCAGTCGGTAGGTTGGCCCACTGGTTACTTACTGTGGAAAGAAGTTTCACTGAAACGATCGACGGATAATGATTCGACAAAGAGGATTCAACGAAGAGGCGTTCAACAAATAGTGAGTTCAAAGATTGATACAGACCTGCCAAGAACACTCAGTTTCTGCTAAAAAAAATTATAAATCTGTAATGAAATCAGGCGTACCTGTGGCGCACATCAGAAAATGACATCATCAGTAGAAATCAACAGTTCTACAGAAAAGGAGGGTGAAGCTGAGGTATATTTGGAATTTTATCACCTGCGGAAAGTAATACAAGCCTATTCTTCTTTATAGACGTATAGTACGACCTCATTTGGAATATTGTGCACATTTCTAAAATGCACTTTTTATCAGATTAATAGGTCAGAGGCTGTAAAGGTGAAAGTAGAAAAATGGTGCATAGTTTCTGATGATGTTGCATAAACTGAGCATATTCCTTATAATGACAATTTACTTAATCTCTCAGAGCATTAAAACACAACTACAAAATCAATTTTACATTTTCTGCTACATAAACGTTAACGGCTAATATAAAATTTCAACAAAACAGAAACAATGATTTTTAGGACTCCACAAAGACAAGTCAAGTTATCTTTAGCAAATATTTACAATTCCCAGGGTAGTCAAATCCTTCTAATCATAACCTTTCATGTTGTTGTGACTTTCAGCTTTTCCGGGTTAGGGGTCGCCACAGCGGAACTCCAGTCCGCTAATGATTGGCAGTTGATTTTTACGTACCGAGTTGCCAGCCCTGACGCACAACCTTCAATGAAGGTATGCACATTCACGCATGTCTCCACATAGAAGATGCTCTAACTGAGAGTTGAACCGGACAGCGTCTTACTGTGAGGCGACAACGCTACTGCAGCACCACCACCGCAGATTCATGCTGATGTGTATTATCACATTCACATTTTCCTTGTTACATCACATTGAAAACACATCATAACATGATCTCAGATAAAAACATGCTGTGAGAGCACAGTCTGGTAAAGTGATTTTTCTCAGCATCAGACAGTAGACCAATGGACACTGAAGGACTGAAACCCTGGACTGAATATCAAATCTGCTAGCACAAGGCTACACAGAACAGCCAAATATTTGCTCATTTTAAGAACAGGCTATGATCTTCCTCTGATTACCATAGCTGCAATATATAATACCAATCTCCTTAAAAATAGAAATATTATAAATATTTAGTTGTCCTTACTCTTACAGACAGTGACTTCACTGAATATAAGACAGAAACAATGTATTTTGAAAATTCAGCAAATCATTTGCTATCAACTCCCATTAAGACATTTACACTTAAAGTACTGTCCACCCCTAGTACATAACCTGAAACTTCAAACTTACTGCTACAAGATTTTGTCAACAAAACTTATCTCTGAACATTATAAAGACTTCAAGTCAATCCATTACATGAAGGACCTTTTATAAAATCACTCCTGCTTGGCTGAACAGCTTCTCTTCATACATAAGAAACACCTGTGTGCTTTCTAATTTAATGTTCAGCTATTTCTAAATGAGTTTTCAGCATGTTGTATGATAATGGATAGGAACATGCCTTGTGCAACTATCAACTACTTCAATTTCCTCTACATTTGGAATAGTATATTCATGCCATTTTGGCTTATTTTTTTTAAATATTAGGAGATAGAATCATGTGTATATTGTTTGTATGTATGCATTCATATGTACATGTGTGTGTGTGTGTGTGTGTGTGTGTGTGTGTGTGTGTGTGTGTGTGTGTGTGTGTTTATGTATGCATGTTTCTGTGTGTGTGCATATATATGTGTGTCTGTCTTTCTCTCTCTCAGTATATCTATATCTCTCTCTATATATTTATATATGTATATGTATACACACACACACACACACACACACACACACACACACACATATATATATATATATATATTTCTCAGAGTCAGACACTAGACCATTGAAGACTGAAGGACTCAAACCCTTGAATACAGAATGAAGCTTATTAGTTTAACGACTGGGTTTACGCCTTTCATGGCTGATATTTATCTATTGCTCCTTGTGAGAATAGCTGGGATCATACCATAGATAATTTGAAAGGATGCATAGATATGATAAAGCATGTACGAGCTGCCTTTGTCCATAAGTAGAATTTTTTTTATTTCCCATCCATAGAGCCAAGTTCCACTTGAATATGGACAGGGATGAACTTTATTTTATGTGGACGGGGAATCTGTTCCAGATTAGCAGTATCCTTTGCAAGATATTCCTGTCCCTTTAAACTATTCTATTGATGTTCCGGAAGAGGTTTAGAGTCCTACACTGAGTATTTCTGATGCCATTTGACTTGACAATGTGCAGTAAATGCTTCAGTATTGGGTTTATAGCCTGTTGCTGAGAAGGCTGTGTATGAAATTAACTGTGAAAAGCCAAATGGGTTGTATTTTTTCTCCATTTCAATAAATTTGTATTTATTTTTTATGTCTGCCATTAGAGAAAAATGCATCTCTCATGAATACTCTACACTAAAATGTATATTAACTTACAGTTTCAGTAGAAATAAAATACTTAGTAAATATGTATGTTAAAAATTACATGTAATATAAAATGCATAGTTAACCACAGATACTTATTATAGTACAAAATGTTTCACAACGGCATTCTAATATTAAGCTGTAAAGTGCATTAACAGATGACTGACGGTAAAGAAAGTGCTGAAGGAGTTAAAGGATGTATTGTGGTCTACAGAGCCTGGTTCTGGTGGGGAAAGTTACACAATGTCAAAAAGATTTTGTTTTATGAGAGCTCTGACCTTCCCAGGCTGGGATGGGTAGTTACAAGGAATGTTGGGGAGATACAAATGTTACTGGTACTGAAATTTATAAGGTTGAAAACAAGACTAGTTGTCAACCCAGGTGGCGTGTGCTTTTCTAAAACATTATTGTTACTAAAAACATGATTGTTGAGTGTTCACGTGTAGCACTAAGCGAGAAGCACGAAGGTCTGCAGAGACCCTATTTGTTAACGTGACAAACCTGCATGAAAGTTACTGATAAAGAACAAGTATAACATTTTACAATTTTATGCTTGCTGAGACTGATTTGGGAACATTGTTAAGGCAGTTTCCCAGAGCTGACATATGTGGATTTAAATAAAAGAAAATTAATGTTTTGCACATCCTGAAAAGTTATTCTTGACTCAAGACTAAAGGTAATTAATGTTATTTATGTATTTTTTAAACTCCACTTTAACATTATGGTGCTGTGCTTGAAGTCTGAACTTTGATCTTTGCTGTAGAACACTATGAAAAGAATTATAAGGGCCCAGCACAGAAAGTTCTTCTGTGAATTCCAAACTGTTTTGTATGGAATGGTCAGAAATCAGACACTTAACTATTCAGGTGTGCCAACATACTGGCTAGAGATGGGAAAATGGCTTTAGAAAGCTTGTGTACTGTTTTGTCAATGACTGACCTTGCTTTTAAGAATATAATGTGTACTGCTTTTGTTCAATGACTGACCTTGCTTTTAAATATTTCATGTGTGCTGTTTTGTTGAATGACTGAGCATATCATTGCTGGAACCTGTGTCTAACATAACTCTTTTCAAGCTATCTGGAAATATACAGAGCTAAGTATATCTTTTGGTTCTTCAGAACTGTGTACTGTAAATTGTTGCTGGACTAATTTTATTCAGAGTTGTGCACTGTTATTTTGATTCACTGTATAGTTTTTCAGATCTTTGCTGAAAGTGTTTTGTCCCACCTCTCCCTATCTCCGGCTGTGTCTTAAGTTGGTATAACTATTTTTTACAGCTTGTGTTATCTGACTATCTGAAGGATTACTTGCATAATAATAGACCCTGTTAGTTAACAGCCTGCATATCATTGCTGGAACCTGTGTCTAACAGAACCCTTTTCAAACTATCTGGAAATAATACAGAGCTAAGTATATTTTTGGTTCTTCAGAATTGTGTACTGTAAATTGTTGCTGGACTCATTTTATTCAGAGTTGTGCACTGTTATTTTGATTCACTGTATAGTTTTTCAGATCTCTGCTGAAAGTGTTTTGTCCCATCCACCCTCCCTATCTCTGGTTTGTTGATTACATTTGGTAGCTTTTGCAGTTGCCCACCCCACTGTAGATTTGATCTGGGACACTCCCCCCTGTCCCATCTCCTTACCACATTCTACCTGATACACTCCTTCTACACTTGTTTTTAGTCATTTTTAATTCAATTGCATTTTTAAACTGTGTTTGGTCTAATATTGCTACATATTCAAGTGTGCTAGCTTGCAATGCATTTGAATTGTTTTTACTGCTGTTTTAGCTACTTTTCTGTAAAAAAAAAAAAAAAAAAAAAAACAAAATAAAAAACTGTAAGCCTGTTTCCTACCTTTCCTGTAATTAGTGTTGCCCAGTTACATATTTTCTGTATCCAGGACTGCATGTAAGCTTCTGAGCCCCCCCCCCCAAGCCTTTTTGTGTTGGAGGGAAGTTTTCTAGCTTGCCAGTGGGAGTGGTAAGGTCTACCACATAAGGAGTGGTTCTGGCCCAGAAATTGTAGTTATTGGCCGTCTGGGCAATCTTTTCCATCTCTCTCAACTTTCTGATTTGAAAGCCTGCATTTGCACTTGTTTCTTTCCTGTAACTAGTCTAGTGCAGATACAGATTCTTAGTTTTCACACATGAATTTGCTTATTCATGCTCAGCACTTGTTCAGAACTTGTTGTAAGCACTAAATACGCTACTAATTACTATAACACTAAACCTTCCTCATTACCTAGAGGAAAACAGTTTTTGCACTTACTTTTCTCACTTGCTTAGAGAAAAACAGCTCTTGTACCCACTTTCCTCACTTATCTAGAGGAAGATAATTTTTTATTCAGGCATGTCCAAGGGTCAGCTCCCAGTGTTCTCTTCTGTCTATCTGATGAATCTGGGCATCTTGAGACAATGTAGAAATTGCCTCATGTACACAGACAATCATCTCCTCCTACCACCCAACACTACAACCTGTGAGAGATGCACTTATCTAGCCAAACTGGAGGTAAAGCTCTCTCCAACCAAGACCTAACTTGACATTCAAGAGGAGAAGGTAAACACTTTCACCACACCACACTTATCACATAGTCTCACTAAATCTACACCACCAAAATCCACACATAGAAACACAAAAACATTCCCGGAGGCTCTCAATAATAATCTGCCCAATTAACAGAGACCTCCAAAGCAGAAACGCAAACAACTTCCACCCCCCAACACAACCCAAATGACACATAGCCCACTGACTCAGTGTGCCACTCAACCACAGCCAATAAGGCAAAACAACGTATCCAACACACTAGTCATGGGTGACTCTATATTCAGACACACTGATGTCCCACTCACCAGGCTAAACAAGGAGAAGGTTACTGTCAGCTGCCTGTAGGGTGCCAGGATCCACCACATAACCCATGCACTCAGGTCACTCCACAAGAAGTACAAATATGACTTTGTCATTGTCCATGTTGGTATGAATGACCTGAGATGTACCTCCCTGAACTACATGAAAAGAGACATGGAAGAGCTCTCTGATCTTGTAGCCCAGGCAGGTATGACCCTAGCCCTGAGTAGCATTCTGCCATTGCCCAGAATGATACCGCAGTACAAGGACAAAATGATTGACTTCAACAATTGGCTGAGCGTCTGGTGTCATTCTAGGGGGATCCAGTATCTGCCTGCTTGGGATGACGTGGTCGACAGGCCACGATGCTTTGCCAGAGATGCCCTGTACCTGTCGCCCCTGGGATTCCAAATACTGGCTAAGGCTATTGCCGCCCCTATAGTGCCTTTTTTAGGCAAGGTTCAAATGACAAATTCACCACCGTAACAGGAACAGGCAAGCAAAAACTGAGGGTAATGCTACTCACTGCTAAAAAGTCTAAATCTCAAAATGCACTCACTCGAGGCACTCCTTAAAATGGAGAACATTGATATCTGTGCAGTGACTGAGACCTGGTTCATGGCTCCAGAGAGCATCCCTGCACTACCAGGCTATAACTCATAGCACACTTTTCAGCCATGTAACTGTGGACTGGAACACCAAATGTGTATCCATATTCATTAAGGATATCCACACCTCCAGGCTAGTTGCTCAGCATAATGCATCCGAGGTTATCCAAGTGCAACTAATTCTGGGCAAAACTGCAATCCAAATTGTAGCTTGCTACAGATCCCCCACCATGGCCCAAGATTCCCACTCCTCTTTTCTTGATGTACTGGAAAATATTAGGATTCAACCAAACACCCTAATAATGGGCGATTTCAACTACCCCACCATTAACTGTGAAAACTACTCATGTACCAACTCCTTCACACAACGCTTTCTGGAATTCATAAACTCCAATGCCCTGGATCAACTTATCCACACCCCTACCAGTGGCAACAATATCCTAGACCTAGTCATTACCAACATGAGTGACCAGTGTGCCACACCTGAAGTCAACTCCTCATTTGTCCGATCCAACCATAAGCTAATTACCCTTTATATCCACATCTCACCCTCACCCCTCAGTAAGGAAACCACTGTAAAAAATTTGTCCAAAGCCAGCTTCATGCTTCTTAAGACAGAAGTGGTGAACTTCATGATGCCCATGCAGATGGACAATACAGTTACGACTGCTGAATCCTACACAAATGCACTCTATAAGCATTTACACGAGTGCATGGATCGTGCTATTCCAAACAGAACCAAGACGCTATCCTCCAAAAAAGGAAGCCAATCTGGTGGTTCCTTCCCATAAACAAACTGTACAACAGAAGGAAGAAATTATTGCAAAAAAGAGTAAAATCCCATGAGTGGAGGAGCTCCCTGATCAGCCTCAGTAAGAAGCTGAGATCCCTTATAAGATCCTCCAAAGCTAGCTATGAAAACAAAATTGCCACTGATTCTAAGGACAACCACAAAGCATTCTATAGCTATGTCAAGAATCTCAATGGTAACACCCAGATCTGCTCTGAGTTACAGCACAATGGCACGAAAATTACAGAACCAACTAATATTGCCAACATCCTGGCAGATAGGTTCAGTGCTAACTTTACCCCCCCCCCCTCACCCTCTAAAGGGCCCATATCTATACAGGAAGAATGCAGAGTCCCTGTAATCACAACTACACAGGTAAACGCTGCACTCTCTAAACCCAAAAACGCAGCATCCATGGGACCGGGCAACATCCCAGGCTGCATTTTACATGAACATCAGAACGAACTGGCACCCCACCTAAGCACCATGTTCAATCATAGCCTCACATCAGGCTTTGTGCCCACTGAATGGCATACAGCAACAGTTATCCCATTCCACAAAGTGGGAGCCACCACTGATCCTGGGAACTATCGCCCTATTAGTCAGACGAGCCTGGTCTGCAAGACCATGGAACGTATCATCATGAAACTCATAAACAAAGACATTGGTAACCTCCAAACTCTGGATCCCACCCAGTTCAGGTTTGTGAAAGGCAGATCATTACTTCTAAACCTGGTCAACTTCTTTGGGGCAGTCACCAAAGCCGTAGATGTGGGTAAGGTGATTCACACAGCCTATCTTGACCTCACCAAGGCTTTCAACACCATCCCCCATTCTGGAATTACAGCTAAACCCACTGAACTAGGTATAAATCCCTACATCACAAGATGGGTTGCCAACTGGCTCACTGACAGAATCCACACTGTAAAAGTTGCAGACTCCAAATCTGACCTCAAACCAGTGACAAGTGGAGTACCACAGGGTTCAGTCCTGGGACCTCTTCTGTTTGGTATCTACATCTCTGAAGTACAGGCTAAAACAGAAGGCCTCTGGCTAACGAAGTTCGCAGATGACTGCAAACTAAAAACCATAGTTGAGTCCCCAAATTATGTGGAAATCCTACAGAAGGGCCTCGCTGAGACGGATGCCTGGTGTCAGAGCCATGGCTTCAAGCTCAATGCCAAAAAGTGCATTGTCTTCTCCTTTGGTAAAAACTCTGTACCCATGCACTTACATTGCCAAACTGGAAGCAAAGCTCTCTCCACCCAAGATTGTGCTAGACAGTCAAGAGGAGAAGGTTAACACCTGCACTGCACCCCAAGCAACACATAGCCCAACTCACACCACCAACACCCACACATAGCAACACTAAATCCACATATGCAGAGGCCCTTAACTGTAACCTGCCCAACCAACAAGGACCTCTGAAACTGAAATCAAACAAACACCAATCATAACCAAAGTGTCACATAGCTCACAATACCAGTGTGCCACCCAGCAACAGCCCCTAAGGGAAGACAACGTACCTAACACTTTAGTCATAGGTGACTCAATAGTCGGGCACACTGATGTCGCACTCAACAGGCAGAACAAGGAGAAAATTACAGTCAGCTGCCTGTCGGGTGCCAGGATCCACCACATAACTCATGCACTCAAGTCACTCCACAACAAGTACAAATATGACTTTGCCATTGTCCACGTTGGATTGAATGACTTGAGATGTACCTCCCTGGACTACAGGAAAAGAGACATGGAAGAGCTCTCAGATCATGTGGCCCAGGCAGGTATGACCCTAGCCCTGAGTAGCATCCTGCCTTTGCCCAGAATGATACCAAAATATAAGGACAAAATGATTGACTTCAACAATTGGCTAAGCTTCTGGTGTCATTCAAAGGGGATCCAGTATCTGTCTGCCTGGGATGATATGATCGACAGACCATGATGTTTTGCCAGAGGTGGTCTGCACCTGTCACTCCTGGGATTCAGGTTAATAGCTAAGGCTCTTGCCACCCCTATAGTGCCTTTTCTAGGCAAAGTTCAAATGACAAAATCACCACTGTAACAGGTACAAGCATGCAAAATCTGAAGGTAATACTACTCAATGCTAGAAGTCTAAACCTCAAAATGCACTCTCTCG
The DNA here is from genome assembly GCF_019279795.1 of Protopterus annectens. Classification (NCBI taxonomy): domain Eukaryota; kingdom Metazoa; phylum Chordata; order Ceratodontiformes; family Protopteridae; genus Protopterus; species Protopterus annectens. Next base: position 128,211,364 of record NC_056730.1, on the reverse strand, counting down.
AGGCACTTCTAAAAATGGAGAACATTGATATCTGTGCAGTAACTGAGACCTGGTTCAAGGCTCCAGAGAGCACCCCCTGCAATATCAGGCTACAACTCTTACTACACTTTTCGGCCATCAAACCAGGATCAAAACACTAAAGGTGGAGGAGGCTACACAGAAGGCCTCTGGCTAACAAAATTCACAGATGACTGTAAATTAGAAGCCATAGTCAAGTCCCCAATGATGTGGACATCCTACAGAAGGGCCTCGCCAAGACAGATGCCTGGTGTCAGAGCCATGGTCTCAAGCTCAAGGCCAAAAAGTGCAGTGCCATCCCCTTTGGTAAAAACTCTGTACCCCTGAACTACCACATAGGCAGCAATCTACTTAACACCGAATGTGTGATAAGAGACCTTGGGACCCAGGTGAACAGTAGTCTTTCATTTGATAGTCACATCACTACAGTAGTCAGGAAGTCCTTCTGTGTGGCACACCTCATCATAAAAGGGTTCTCATCCAGGAAAAAAGAGGTCATTGTTCCCCTCTACTCGACACTCATTAGACCCATTATAGAGTACAACGCCCCTTTTGGAATGTACCTCACAAGACGTCTGCAACAGCTGGAAAGGCTACAGAAGTACCTCACAAAGAAGATTACTGGCCTCAAACAAATGCTCTACACTGACCACCTCCAAAAACTCCAGCTTTACTCCGTAGTATATCGCTTACTCCGAGGTGATCTCTGCCTAACATATAAAGCTATGTCAAACCCAGAGCTTTTGGACATGCTACACCTAAAGAAATCCCAATCCCTCTAAGCTACATGGTCTAGGGACCTAAACCTTGTCACCACAATAAACAGGACATGCTGGAGGGATAGATTCCTGTCCCAGAGACTTCCCATACTCTGGAACAGGCTACCCATCTATGTCAAGCAAAGTTCTTCATTAGCACTCTTCAAGAAAAATCTTGATGAGTGGATGGGAAATAGGAAATACACCCCGGGGATCACTTCTGTGTCACTGCTTGACAGTGGCACAGGAAAATAACTTTCTTGGGTGGCGTAAGCCAGGGAACCTTGTTGGCTAGGCTTACGTAGGCCCTTGGGCCAATAGCCTAGTACCTACATTTGAACCTATGAACCTATAAGGAGTGTCCATATTCACCAAGGATATTCACACCACCAGGTTAGTTGCCCAACACAATGTGCCTGAAACCCTCCAGGTGCAACTAACACTAGGTAAGACTGCAATCCAAATTATAGCTTGCTGCAGATCCCCCACCATGCCCCAAGATTCTCACTACACCTTTCTAAACATACTGGAAAATATTAATATACAACCAAACACCCTAATACTGGGTGATTTCAACTACCCTGCCATTAACTGGGAAAACTACTCGTGTACCAACACCTTTGCCCAACGGGTCTTCGAATTCATAAATTCCAATGGCCTGGATCAATTAATCCATAGTCCCACCAGGGGCTGCAGTATCCTAGACCTGGTCATTACCAACATGGGAAATCAATGCTCCACACCTATGATCACCCCCTTGTTGGTCAGGTCATATCATAAGCTAATCACCCTTAACATCCACATCCTACCCCCACCCCCAGTAAGGAAACCTCCATAAAAAACTTCTCCAAAGCCAACTTCATGCTACTCAAGTCAGAAGTTACAAACTTCATGACACCCATGCAGATGGAAACTGAAAGTTCGACTGCTGTGTCCTACACTAAGGCACTGTACGAGCACATCCACTCGTGCATGAATCGTGCCATCCCAAATAGAACCAAGATGCTGTCCTCCAAAAAAGGAAGCCAATCTGGTGGTCCTCTGCCATAAACAAACTTAACAACAAAAGGAAGAAACTGTTGCAGAAAAGAGGAAAATCCCAGGATGCAAAAAAACTCCCTTACCAGCCTCAGTAAGAAGTTGAGATCCCTCCTAAAATCCTCCAAAGCTAGTTACGAAAAGAAAATTGTCAAAGATTCCAGAGACAACCACAAGGCATTCTATAACTATGTCAAGCATCTAAATGGCGATGCTCAGATCCGCTCTGAGTTACAACAGAATGGCATTAAATATACTAATCCCAAGGATATTGCCAATATCTTGGTAGATCGATTCAGTGCCAACTTCAACCTCCTCTCACCCCCTAAATGGCCCATCTCAATACTGGAAGATTGCCAAATTCCATTAATAACAGCCACACAGGTAAAAAATGCACTCTCCAAAGCTAAGAATTCAGCATCCATGGGGCCAGATGACATCCCAGGCTGTGTACTACATGAACTACAAAATGAATTGGCACCTCACCTAAGTTTCATAGTTTCATAGTTTAGTACTAGGCTATCTGCCTTGAGGCATTTGCAACCTAGCCCTAGTGATGTGGCTTTCGCCACCCCATGTAGTGGTACTAAGGTGTATAGAACAAATTTAGAGTACTGTGCCTTTGTCTAGTAGTGACGCATTGAAGATCCCCTTACTTATTAAAATTAGTTTACTGTGCCTCTGTGAAGTAGCGATACAGGGGTGACCCCCGGGGTAAACCTACGATCTCCCATCCACTCGTCAAGATTTCTCTTGAAGAGAGACAGTGAGGGGCTCTGCCTAACATGGACTGGGATTTTGTTCCAGAGTATGGGAAGCCTCTGAGTTATGAATCTATCTCTCCAGCATGTTCTATTCATGTTTGTACTGAGGTTTAAATCTTTGGCTCTCGTGGTTCTTATGGATTTTGATTTTTTGAGGTGGAGCATGTCCATCAATTCCTGGTTGGACATGGCCTTGTATGTCAGGCACAGATCACCTCTGAGCAGGCGGTATGCTACTGAATAGAGCTGGAGTTTCTTTACCCTGGCAGCATATGACATATGTTAGAAACCCTTGATCCTCTTGGTGAGGTACTTCTGGGGTCTCTCCAGCTGTTGTAAGTGCCGTGTGAGGTACATACCAAATGGGGCATTGTACTCAATCATGGGCCTGATAAGGGAGGAGTACAGGGGCACGATGACCTCCTTTGATCTGGATGTGAACCCCTTCATGATAAGGTGGGCAAGGTAGAAAGTCTTTCTAACCACTTTGGCAACGTGGGTGTAAAATGAGAGGTCACTATCAACTTGGGTCCCCAGGTCTCTGATTACTTTTTCGGTACTTAGTGGGTTACTGTCTATGTGATAATTTGTGGGTATTTTGTTTTTCCCAAAGGGGATGACTATACATTTCTTGGCATTCAGTTTAAGGCCGTGATTCCGGCACCAGTTGTCCGTTTCGGTGAGGCCTTTCTGTAGGATGTATGTGTCAGCTGGTGTATCGACTATGGCGCCTAGTTTGCAGTCATCTGCAAACTTTGTCAGCCACAACCCTCCCATGTTTGCTTTCACATTTGAGAAATAAATGCCGAACAAGAGGGGTCCCAGGACAGAGCCCTGTGGGACACCACTTGTGACTGGCTTTGAGTCTGACATGGCTCCCGCTATCTTGACTTTATGGGTTCTGTTCTTTAGCCAGTTTGCAACCCATCTTGTGACATATGGATTTACTTTTAAGCTGTTTAGCTTGTCTATGATCCCCGAGTGGGGTATTGTGTCGAAGGCTTTAGCCAAGTCAAGGTAGGCTGTATGGATTGCCTTGCCCTCATCAATGGCTCTAGTGACTGTTTCGAAAAAGTCAACCAGGTTCAAAAGGCAGGATCTGCCTTTTACAAAGCCGAACTGGGTGGGATCAAGTGTCTGTAGGTCCCCAATGTTGTTGTTTATGAGTTCCATAATAATTCTTTCCATAGCTTTGCAAACCAGGCTGGTCAAGCTTATGGGGCGGTAGTTCCCAGGGTCTGTAGGGGAGCCTCCCTTGTGGAGTGGTACCACTGTTGCTGTACGCCAGTGTTCAGGTACATATCCTGTAGTAAGGCTAAGGTTAAATAACATTTTTATATGCAGGTTTAGCTCCTCTTGGAGTTCATGTATCACGCAGCCGGGGATACCATCAGGTCCCATAGATGCTGTGTTTTTTGCTTTGTTGAGGGCAGTTCTCACCTGGACATCAGAGATGACAGGGAGGTTACATTCAGCTGGGATGAGTATTTCTTCTTTTGGAGGTGATGGAGGGGAGAAATTTGCACTGAACCTGTCTGCCAGAATGTTGGCAATATCTGTGGGTTCAGTAAATTTTTTGCCATTGTGTGTACTAACTCTGAGCATATTTGAGTGTTTCCGCCCAGGTTTCTAACATAACTGAAGAATGCCTTGTGGTTATCTTTAGTGTCCTTGGCGATTTTTCTCTCAAAGTTGACCTTGGATATTTTTATGAGAGAATGTAGCTTTCTACTAGTGCTGATCAGAGATGCCTTCCCTTTATGGGATTTTGCTCTGTCTTGCAGTAGCTTCCTTCTTTTGTTATACAGTTTGTTTATGGCTAGGGTCCACCAGACAGGACGCTTTCCTTTGGTGGAGAGGGTCTTGGTTTTATTTGGGATTGCACGATCCATGCATTCTTGGAGATGTCCGTAGAAAGCATTTGTGTAGGAATCAGCATTGTGGGATGTGGTTTCCATTGGCCCTGAGGGCTTAAATGATACCATCTCAGTCTTGAGAAGTGTAAAGTCGGCTTTTGAGAAGTTTCTCACTGTAGTCTTTTCTGCTGGGGGTGGAGGTGGTAAATGTATATCCAGGGTGATTAGTTTGTGGTCAGATCTCACCAGTGAGGGCAATACTTCTGGTGTGGAGCATTGTGTCTCCATGTTTGTGATGATCAGGTCTAGTATATTATCCCCCCTTGTGGGAGAGGTGACTAGTTGTTCCATTGCATTTGAGTTTGTGAATTCCAGGAACCTTTGGGCTAGAGTGTTAGGGCTAGAATAGTGCACCCAGTCTATGTTAGGGTAGTTGAAGTCTCCCAATATGATGGTATTTGGTGAGACATTCATATCTTCCAATGTCTTCAGGAAGGCTGAGTGGGGTTCTTGAGATTGGGAGGGTGGTCTGTAACATGCAACCAGTTGTATAGCAGTTTTGCCTATGGTTAGCTGCACCTGGATGGTCTCCGATGCTTCATGAGTTGCCACTAACCTAGAGGTGTGGGTGTCCTTGATGAATATGGACACTCCCCCTCCCTTTGTGGTTCGGCCTGGGTTTTGGGGCCGAAAAGCATGATACGAGGTAAAGCCTGGTATCACTGGGGTGCTCTCAGGAGCCTTGAATCAGGTCTCGGTTACAGCGCAGACATCGATGTTCTCCATACTGAGGAGTGCTTCGAGAGCCTGCATCTTGAGGTTTAGACTTCTGGCGTTGAGCAGCATTACCCTTAATTTTATTCCATTTTTGTTTTCTAAGGAGGTGGATTCGTCTTTTGAGCCTTGCCTAAAAAAGGCACTATGGGGGTGGCAAGAGCCTTAGCCAATATCCAGAAGCCCAGTGGTGACAGGTGCAAGCCGTCCCTTGCAAAGCAGAGTGGCTTGTCCAGCATGTCATCCCAAGCAGACAGACAAGTGTCATGTTTAATCATACCCTCACCTCAGGCTTCATGCCCATTGAATGGCACACAGCTACAGTTATCCCACTCCACAAGGGGGGGATCCACCTTGGATCCCAGGAACTACCGCCCCATCAGTCTGATGAGCCTGATCTGCAAGACCATGGAACTTATTATCGTGGAATTGGCAACCTTCAAACACTGGACCCCACCCAGTTTGGGTTTGTGAAGGGCCGATCTTGTCTCCTGAACCTGATTGACTTCTTTGAATCAGTCTCCAGAGCTGTGGATGAGGGTAAGGCCGTCCACACAGCCTATCTGGACCTCGCCAAGGCCTTTGACACCATCCCCCACTTTGGAATCATAGATAAACTTACTAAGCTGGGCATTAATCCCTATGTCACTTGATGGGTTGCCAACTGGCTTACTGACAGAACCCACATTGTAAAAGTAGCTGACTCCAAATCTAGCTCTAGACAAGTGACAAGTGGAGTACCTCAGGGTTCAGTCCTGGGACCGGTCTTGTTTGGCATCTACTTCTCTGAAGTACAGGCCAACACTAAGGGACTCTGGCTAACAAAGTTTGCAGATGACTGCAAACTAGGAGCCATTATTGAATCCCCAAATGATGTGGATACTATACAAAATGGCCTTACAGAAACAGATGCTTGGTGCCAGAGCCATGGGCTCAAGCTCATTGCCAAGAAATGTATAGATGTTATGTAATCCTATCTCACCTACATTCTGTACTGATGGGCTCGGAGCCGATCCCTCAGCTCCGACTCGGCACGCTATGCTATAGAGCGAGGCCTCTTATTGGCTGAGCTATTTCTTATCCCAGGATGCACCACCACTAATCCCCCAGATCTCGTTTGCCGCTTACAAGCTAAGACGTGGTCTCGACTTGGCTGGGCTAAGTACTAATTTATTTAGACTTTTCCTGTCAGTAATTTGCTAGTTTTCATCCCAAAAGCTGTTTTAACAGCTATTTTTGTGATACGTGTGTGTATTTGCTGATTTTGTTGAGAAAGTTGTTCTTTTTTGTTAAGGGAAGGTTTCCCGTTTTAGTTAGAGGGGCCTTCCCCTTTTGCTATTCTAGCATTTATTTGTGGCTAGCGTTTATTTGTGGGTCAAGTACCCGTTTTAGTTAGAGGGTCTTGACCCTCTCTTTCTGTGTTTTTTCTTGTGCATTGTGTAAAAAAAAAAAAAAAAAACTTTATAATTTGAACTTCTAGTTTTTCGTGTTATCTTAGATAACTGTGTTTTCTCTAGTCATGTCAAAAGAACATAAACCCTCCGGGTTTAAAAAATGCACGAGGTGTGGTTTTAAGATGTCCATAACGGACGACCACTCCTCGTGCATTTACTGCTTAGGCGCCAAGCACCTACAAGAATCATGTAGCATGTGTCACGCCTTCTCATCTAGTGTCCTCCAGGAGAGGAAAAACAAATTAATCCTTAAGGGGTTAATCAAGCCATCCTTCGAGGAAGCTTTATCTTCGTCTCCCTCTCCTTCAAAAAAGAAGAAAGCGTCGGCTTCGACCAGTCAGTCGGAACCGACTGCCAAAAAACCTAGGCAGACTTCTCCATCGGCTCCATGGACGCCGAGGGCGGAACGGTCTGCCTCGATGCCTCCAGCCTCGACCCCTCTGGTTTCGGAGCCGAGGACTGGGGCATCAAGAGGCGGGTCACCTTCATTGGCTCCACTGATATTGGAGCCGATAAGGGTTACCGGCTCAGACTCTTCCCCTTCGGAGCCGAAGTCCTTATCGGCACCGAGGGAAATTGCCTTGAGATCTCTCTCGGAGTCGATAGTTGTAGAATCCATTCAGAGCCGGTCCCCTAGTCCTTTGGAGCCGATGGAGAAATCGGTTCAGACCTGATCGGTATCGTCCAGATCATCCAAGATGTCTGATTCGGACATCGACAGGGTGCTCCTTAGACTCTTCCAGTCTCCGGTGTTCCAAAGCTAGTTTCGGCTCCAGCCCATTCGGCTTCGGAGCTGATGGTCCACCTCCCTACTATGGTTCCTCCTCCAACAGCCTCGGCACCGTTGGAGCAGGTGCTGGTGGAACCGGTGGAGGTTTTAGGGTCGGGCCCGACCCTTACTCCAACTCCGGCTCTTGGGTCGGAGTTCAGTACACGGACTTCTTCCGTCGGCCCCGGGGGGGATGCTTTGGGATTGATGTTTTCGGTCCCAAGTCTCCCTCTTGGTGTGTCGGCGGCGGGATTGCCATCTACCGTCGTGGCCACGGAGGTGGGACCCTCCCAGGATTCTGGTGGTCCCGCCTTCAGGGCTATGAGGAGTGCGTTAGCCAAATCATCTTTGGCTACCTCCACGGTCTCCCCAGCTCCTTCCCTGCATACCGAGACTGGGTCTTTGGCAGTCCCCCTGTCCTTAAACAGCAGAGCCCCGGGGCCTGAGGTTACCCCCACTGGGGTTTCCCCCCTCCTGGAGGTCCTTCTGAAGCCTCTTCGGAAGAACCCCCCAGGAAAAGATTGTGCAAGAGGAAGCACGTTGACCCCCCTGATGAGTCTCTTACATCAGACACTGATCTCGATGATGCAGAAGGGTCCCCTAAGTCGTCCTCAGATGATGTCTCTTTTGCAGACATCCTGGAAGCCCTTAAACAACGAGGCGGCTGGCAGTCCAAACCCCCTTCTGCTGATGAGTCGGTGTTCCTTAAGGCCTTCGGGGCTCAGCCCTCCGCCTCCTGGGTGTCTCCGCCCTTCGACGAGCTCTTGGATTTGATCTGTTGAAGGGCGTGGGAACACCCAGACTCTGTGGAACCGGTGCCTGCTCGTCCGAATAAGTTCCTCTCGGCACCCCCTGAAAAAGAGTTTCTAACTAAAGGTGTGGCTGTAGATGCTTTGGTGGTGGCATCTGCTACCCAGCAAGATGTAGCAGAGGCTTCGACATCCGTCCATCCTCCTAATAAGGAGTCTAGGAGCATGGATCGGTACAGAAAGCGCACCCTAAGTTCAGCGGCCTTTACATTAAGGTCCTTGAGCTACCTTACGCACTTTACTAGATTTCAGAGGGATCTGATTAAAGAACTATCCGATACCCTCTTGGGTAACCTGCCTGAGGAGCTAGCCCAGACGGTTGGCTCTCAGCTGGCTACATTGTCGTCCATTTCAAACTCGTCCATGATGCTCATTTCTTATGCGGCCGAAGGGGCGAGTAGAGCGGCGGGTACAGGCATTGCTCTATGGAGACAAGCCTGGCTCCGCCTGTGTCATTTTGCAGAGGCCTTTAAGTCTTCCTTTGCTGACGCCCCCTTTGATGGGTCCTCACTGTTTGGACCCAAGGTAATGGACACACTGACCCGCTGCGAACAGGAGGGTAAGACTCTGACTGCCGTAGGGGCACGATTTTCCACTCCCTTTTGGCCTTTTCCCAAGGCTAAAAGAGGAGGGAAAATGTGGTTCCGTAGATCTCAGAAGCCTTACCCCTCTCAGCAGGAGGATCCCCCTTCCAGAGGCAGAGGAGGGGGAAATTCTTCTGGAAGACGCAGTCCCAGAGGTGGCAGAGGCCCTCATAACACTGGAGACTGTGAGTCCTTTTGTGGCTCTTCAGCCTTTCACAGTCCCTGAGGGATTGCCCGACTGTGCAGCTCCAGAGCCAGTCGGGGGTCGTTTCTCGAAGCACCTAAAAGCCTGGGAAGGTATCACTCAGGACCGATGGGTGCTTCGAATTATCGCCGGAGGTTACACCATCCCTTTCTCTCACTCACCACCTCAGTCCAAAAAAATCCCGGACCCGTCACCCAGTCAACGGGATACTGCAGCCTCAGAAGTTTCAAAGCTGCTGCAAAAAGGAGCCATCCAACCGGTCCCCGCAGACCAGATCGGATTAGGGACTTACTCAAGATTCTTTTTGGTGCCAAAAAAGACTGGGGACTTGAGGCCCATTTTGGACCTCAGCATTCTAAACCGTTCAGTCAGAAAGTCCATGTTCCGAATGGTCACCCTACAAACCATTCTCCCATTGCTGGAGAAAGGTGTTTGGATGTGCTCCATAGATCTCAAGGACGCTTATTACCATATCATGGTACATCAAGCGTCCAGGAGACATCTGCGCTTCAGCCTAGGAGGCAGTCATTTTCAGTTCCGCGCGCTGCCCTTTGGTCTCACCACAGCCCCAGGGTGTTCACCAAGTGCTTGGCAGTCGTGACTGCTCACCTGAGAAGTCTAGGATTCCAGGTGTTTCCGTATCTAGACGACTGGCTCCTAACTACCACCTCCAAGCATCTACTACTGCGGAGCCTACAAGCCACTATATCACTGGGCAGTTCCCTTGGAATCACCTTCAATTGGCCAAAGTCTGTGTTGCTGCCATCTCAACGAATAAGATTCATAGGGGTAGAGATAGACTCAAACCGAATGCGGGTCTATCTACCTACAGACAGAATACAAACCATACAGACTCAAGTTCGAGCCTTACTTCCCAGGTCCAAAGCCCCAGCCAGAATGGTCCTGCAGCTATTGGGATCCATGTCCGCCACGGTTCTTCTAGTCCCCTTGGCAAGGTTGCACATGAGAATTCTCCAGTGGCTTCTTTCAGCTCAGTGGTCCTTTCAGGAACTCCCTCTCAGTCACCTCATATGGATCACGGAAACATGCAAACGGGACCTTCGCTGGTGGCTAGTGCCCTCCAATTTGGATCAGGGACGACCCTTTGTTCCACCTCCTCCTGCAGCCACTTTGACCACGGACGCCTCCCAGATGGGGTGGGGGGGGCATTCCCTGGGCAGGTCAGTCCAAGGCAAATGGCACCCGGAAGAGACCCTACTTCATATCAACATCCTAGAAATGAGGGCAGTACTTATGTCCCTTCAAGCCCTTCACGATTATCTTCCTCAGGACGTAATTGCCGTTCACTCAGACAACATGTCAGTTGTCTGGTACCTGAAGAAACAGGGAGGGATCAGATCCTATCCTCTTTGCAGAGAGGCCATGAGAGTCTGGGAATGGGCAGTCTCGACCAAACGCTTTCTAGTGGCTACTCATATCCCGGGCAAGTCCAATGTGATAGCCGACAGACTGAGCAGAACCATCCTCTCTCCTCACGAATGGTCTCTGAACATGACAGCTGCAAGTCAGATTTTCAGCAAATGGGGAGTTCCGTGTTGCGACCTCTTCGCGACTCCACTAAATGCGAAGTGCAAAGAATTCTTCTCCCTAACCCCGGCTCCGGGGAAGAGCTCCATGGACGCACTAGCCCGTCCTTGGCCCACCGGCTTGCTTTATGCCTTCCCCCCAGTTCCTCTCCTTCCCAGGGTGATCCAAAAGGCATCTCTGTTGGGGAGCAAAATGATGTTAGTTGCTCCTTACTGGCCTCGTCAAGTATGGTTTCCCTATCTTTGGAAATATGCTCTGGAAGGTCCATGGTTCCTGGATCAGATTCCAGACCTTTTGGTTCATCAGTCGGGACTATTCCACCAGTCCCTGCACACCTTAAAATTGATGGCTTGGCTCCTCCTCTTCCGACTATAGTCAGGAGTCATACATTGGATCCAGAGGTTGTACACATATTATCTTTGGCCCATACGTCTGCTACAAAGAAACTGTATTCTAGCAAATGGAAAAGATTTGCTATTTGGGCTCAACTCCGGGGCCTGGATCCCATCTCTATTCCCGTGGCAGAAGTACTAAAATTTTTAACTTCTGTTTTCAATCAAGGCTCTTCAGTCTCTACCATCAAGGTTCAATTGGCAGCGATTTCCAATTTTCACGAATCTATAAATCCACCTTTAATGAGCAACAGATTGTGTAAGACCTTCTTGAAAGGTGCTGCTCTGTTAAGACCTCCAATTTCTCATCCTGCTCCTCCATGGGATCTCGATGTGGTGTTACGCGCCTTAACTTCCTCCCCCTTTGAACCGGCAGCTACATGTGATCCAAAATTTCTATCATGGAAGACTGCTTTTCTGGTGGCGGTTACTTCTGCCAGAAGAGTTTCAGAGCTTCAAGCTTTGTCTGTAAAACCCCCGTACTTGGTTTTTCACAAAGACAGAGTATCTCTCAGGCCAAATCCTTCCTTTGTCCCTAAAGTTTGTTCCAGTTTCTGCTTACAACAATCGTTAGAACTTCCAGTCTTTTTTCCAAAATATTCTAACAAAGCGGAATTCATATTCCACACACTGGATGTCCACAGGCAGTTGCGTTTTTATTTAGACAGGACCAAACAAACAAGGAAAACAGATCAGTTGTTTGTATCCTTTGCAGACAATAAATTGGGCAAAGCTGTCACAAAGGTCACTATTGCCAAATGGATCAGGGACTGTATTACTCAAGCTTATTCTTATTCTAACAAAGAGCTTACCACCTCTGTCAAAGCTCATTCTACAAGGGCTATGGCTACTTCGATAGCATTTCATTCTAAGCTTGCCATTAGTGACATTTGTGCTGCGGCTACATGGTCTTCCCCGCACACTTTCATTTCCCACTACAAATTGGATGTGGCATCTAGAGGACGAGCTTCATTTGGTTCCACAGTGCTCAGGAGTGTTTTCCAATGAGCCACCCGGGATTTAGGTGCTAGGGACGCTGTCCCATCAGTACAGAATGTAGGCGAGATAGGATCACATAACATCTTTTAGTTATGTACTCACCATAACTTTAGATGTTTGGGATCCATCTCGCCTACATTCCTAATAACCCACCCTCTTTCCCCCTTCCTTGCAGATCAGAGGATATCAGAAGGTCCGAATCCTGTTGTTTCATCTTGAAACATCTAACAATGTTATATAAACAAGTTGTGCATGTGTGCATGAATGCGGACAAACAAGATCTGGGGGATTAGTGGTGGTGCATCCTGGGATAAGAAATAGCTCAGCCAATAAGAGGCCTCGCTCTATAGCATAGCGTGCCGAGTCGGCGCCGAGGGATCGGCTCCGAGCCCATCAGTACAGAATGTAGGCGAGATGGATCCCAAACATCTAAAGTTATGGTGAGTACATAACTAAAAGTTATCCCCTTTGGGAAAAAAACATGTACCCATGAATTACCACATATAGGTGGGCAGTACACTAAACACCGAAAGTGTGATAAGAGACTTAGGGACACATGTGGACAGTGGTCTCACCTTCGATAACCACATCACAACAACAGTCAGGAAATCCTTCTATGAGGCACACCTCATCACTAAGAGCTTTTCATCCAGAAAAAAGGAGGTTATTGTCCCACTGTACTTATCCCTCATTAGATCCATTATAGAATACAACGCCCTGTTTGGTATGTACCTCTCAAGACATCTGCAACAACTGGAAAGGCGGCAGAAATACCTCACTAAAAGAATCACAGACCTATAGCAGATGCCCTATGCTGACCGCCTTAAAAAACTCCAGCTATACTCTGTCGCATATCATCTACTCAGAGGCGATCTCTACTTAGCATACAATGCCATGCCAAACCCAGAGCTGTTAGACATGCTACACTTAAAGAAATCCCAATCCCTCAGATCTACATGCTCCAGAGATCTAAACCTTGTCATCACAATAAACAAAACATGCTGAAGGGATAGGTTCTTGACCCAGAGACTCCCCAGACTCTGGAATAGACTGCCCATACATGTCAAGCAGAGCGCCTCTTTGGCTGTCTTCAAAAGGAACCTTGACGATTGGATGGGAGAAATGAAATTCACCCTGGGGATCACGTCATTCGCCCTGCTAGATAGTGGTCCAGGGAAGTAAATAGTGTGGGAAGAAATAGCCAGGGAATTGTTATGGCGTGGCTTGTATAGGCCCTAGGGCCGATAGCCTAGTACCAACCTATGAACCTATGAACTACTGCATAGACAGCAGTCTACTTAACACCAAATGTGTAATAAGAGACCTTGGGAACCAGGTGGACAGTAGTCTGTCCTTTGATAGTCACATCGCCACAGTAGTCAGGAAGTCCTTCTACATGGCACACCTCATCATAAAAGGGTTCTCATCCAGGAAAAAAGAGGCCATTGTTTCCCTCTACATGACACTCATTAGACCCATTATAGAGTACAATGCCCCTTTTGGAATGTACCTCACAAGACATCTGCAGCAGCTGGAAATGCCATGGAAGTACCTCACAAAGAGGATTACTGGCCTCAAACAGATGCCCTACACTGACCGTCTCAAAAAACTCCAGCTTTACTCCGTAGCATATCACCTACTCCAAGGTGATCTCTGCCTAACATATAAAACTATGACAAACCCAGAGCTGTTGGACATGCTACACCTAAAGAAATCTCAATCCCTCCGAGCTACACGGTCTGGGGACCTAAAACTTGTCACCACAATAAAAAGGACATGCTGGAGGGATAGATTCCTGTCCCAGAAACTTCCCGTACTCTGGAATAGGCTACCCATCTATGTCAAGCAAAGTTCTTCATTAGCACTCTTCAAGAAAAATCTTGATGAGTGGATGGAAAATAGGAAATACACCCCGGGGATCACTTCTGTGTCTCTGCCCGACAGTGGCATAGGAAAATAACTTTCTTGGGTGGCGTAAGCCAGGGAACCCTGTTGGTTAGGCTTACATAGGCCCTCGGGCCGATAGCCTAGTACCTACCTATGAACCTATAAGAATATAATGTGTACTGTTTTGTTGGATGACTTTCTTTTTTAAGTATATGCTGTTACTGTTTGTTAAATAACTGAATTGCTTGTTAGGTATGTGGTGTGTGCTGCCTTGTGAAATGACAGAAATCTGCCTTTTCAATGTATGTTAAAGTAATTGTGGGCAGTTCCCACAAGAAATAAGAAAATGTATTACTATTAAAAAAAAAAAACACACAAGGAGTTGCCTTGTGTCGAGGGTGGTACCCTCAAGATTAAAGTGGGGGGAACCCATAAGAACTGTGTGTATGTACATATATATATATATATATATATATATATATATATATATATATATATATATATATAAACACACACAAGGAGGTGCCTTATGTCGAGGGCAGTACTCTCAAGGTTATAGTGGGAGGATCCCACAGGAACTCAGGGCAAGTGTTTTAAATATAAAAGAGAATTTAACACAAGGAGGTGCCTTGTGCTGAGGGCAGTACTCTCAGGATAAAAAAAAGGTAAGAAGCATAACTGTTTGCTTTGTGCTGCTTTAATGTATGCCTGATATCTTTGATGTTGTGTGATGTATGACCGAAGAGAGAGAAAGAGAAAAGTTAAAAACAGAGTTACTTGAAATTAATGAGTGTACAGTATGTTCGGACGCAGATGTGTGTGCACAGAGTTAATTCAAATTTATGAGCCTAAAGCATGTTAAGACGTAGATGTGTGTACAGAGTTACTTCAGATTCATGAGCCTACAGCATGTTGGGGAGTAAGTGTGTCTGTTGTTAAATCAAGTGGGATTGTGTAAAACTCCTTCACAGGATCTGAAAGAGTGGTCAGTTCTAGACAGAACCTGTTCGCCCATTATCCCAATCACAATGCTGGAGCTGTAACTTTTGAACTTGTGACTGCATGAAAGCAAGAGGGTGCTGTGGGAAAAGGCTGATCAAAACCTGCCCTCTGTCCCTGTATGATGACAGGATTCCTACCCTTCCCTCCCTGTATAGTGTGTGGATTGATATAGTAAGTTATTTTTCTTTCCTCTGAACTGCTTGGATCCAGGATCTGTAAGGTAAGTTAAAATAAGAGAGAGAGAGAGAGAGAGAGAGAGAAATGGGAACAAAGATAAGCAAGCAGGATCAAATCCCTGAATAAGGAACACCTGCATATTTTATGTATCATAATTATGGTAAAGAAAGTTGTAAAGTATTTGCATGACTGGTTTCACCTTACTAACAATTGATGTGATAGTGTTCAATCTCGCCGTTTGTTCTTACACATGGGTCCGGAGCCGATCCTCGGCTCCGTGTCGGCCGCTTGCAAGCTCTGCATCGAGAAGAAGCTCGAGACAATCTAATACCCACAATCCCCCTCTGCCTTTACCTCAGATCTAGTTTGCCGCTGCTGCGTTCGCATCGCTGGGAGCTAGCTCGAGCATCTTCAGATAAGATATAACTTTATTTTTTATTTTTTTTTTTTTGTTATATTTTAGAAAAAGTTGTTCTGAAAGTACCTTTAGGTATACTTAGTGTATGTGTGTGTGTAGGTAGATTTCTCGGTACCGTTAAATTTAATTTATCTGGTTAGAGTTTTCGGGGCCTACTACCCCCTTCTAAATTTGACAACCGGACTGACATACCCATCGGATATGACTTGTTTACATTGGATTTGTCTTTTATACTGGACTTGACTTTTCTCTCTACTGAAAAATGTCTGACAAAATTAAATCAGGCTTTAAGCGTTGTCAGTGTGGCCAAAAAATGTCAGTTACTGACAACCATAGTTCCTGTGTCTACTGCCTTGGCCCTCTCCACTTACAAGAGGACTGTTCAATTTGTCACTCTTTTAGTGGGAGGGTCATGACAGATAGGCGCAGGAAACTCATGGACAGAGGGTTGTTAAAACCTTCCTTTCAGGAGGCTCTGGATGCTTCAGACCAGGCATCCAAATCCTCGAAGGAATCGAAGACGTCGGAGCCCAAGTCATCGGCTCTGAGCTCTTCGAGTAAAGTTAGATCACCGGTTCCACAGACTTCGGGGCCGAGTGTTCAACTGGTGTCAGTTCCTGAGCCTCGAGTCTTGGAACCGGTGATGGAGCTCCCTCCCTCGACTTTATTGAGGTCGGCTCCGTCTTCGGTTCCTTCGACCCGTTCTTCTAAGCTCTCCGATGTCGATGTGGATCGTGGTGCAGAAGTTATTGGAGCATTCGGCCCTATCCAAACTTATTTCAGTTTCCACCCAGTTGGTGTCGAAACTTGAAGGCCTCCCATTGTCTCCATCCATTCCTCCTCCGAGACCTATCGAGTCTTTGGAGCCGGAAGAGGTTGATCTTCTGATTGTGGAGCCCTCGGGTCCAGAACCGTCCTTCTCGGTCTGTTCCTCTCACCTTGACTCCGGACCCGGTACCGGAGTCTCGAACCGACGATCTGTCCTTGGTTCCGGGGCCGAGTCGAACCGACGTTCGGTTCCGACCCTTCCCTCGGGCCTCGGCGGATCGATTCGGCTCCGTCCTCGGGGTCGATGCCTTCGGTGCCTGTTTCGGGGATTCTTCCCATTTCTTCGGAACCGGGAGATTCTTCGACTCGGGCCCCGGGGGCTTTCGATCTGATGAGGAAGGTGTTGTCTACCCAGACAACCACATCAGTAGAAGCAACCTCTCCTCCCCATAAAGGGCCGTTATCCTCCTCTGCACCCATGGCCACATCCAAGCGTCGAGCACCGGTGTCTCAGCCACCCCTGGAGGGTGCCCCCTCTTCCTCGGAGGCTTCTTCGGATGCTCCCCACGAAGAAGTCCCTAGGAAAAGATTGTGTAAGAGGAGACACTTGGATTCTCCACAAGAATCCTTGACATCCGATACTGACTTAGATGAGTCAGAAGTGTCCCCTAAGTCACCTTCAGAAGATGTCTCTTTTTCTGACATATTGGAGATCCTGAAACAGAGAGGTGACTGGCAGTCCCTCCCCCCTTCTGAGGATGAGTCAGTCTTGCTGAAGGCATTCGGTGCTCGCCCTTCGTCCTCCTGGGTCACTCCGCCCTTCGACGAATTAATGGAACTTATTGCTCCAAGGGCGTGGGAGGCTCCTGACACAGTGGAACCAGTCCCAAGGAAACCCAATAAGTATATCACTGCACCCCAGGACAAGACTTACTTAACAAAAGGAGTTCCAGTGGACGCTATGGTGGTGGCAGCGGCCACGAAAAAGGAGATGTCGGAATCTTTCTCATCTGTCCATCCCCCTAATAAAGATTCTAGGACTATGGACAGGTATGGGAAGCGCATTATTAGTTCAGCGGCTTTTTCCATGCGATCCCTGAACTATTTGACCCACTTTACACGACTACAGAGGGATCTAGTCAAAGAGTTGGGAGATACCCTCCAGGGTACTACAGATGCTGCTGTCTCAGAGAAAGTGACAGCGCAACTTAATACCCTTACATCCATTGTGAACTCGTCCATGAGGCTGATCTCTACGCAGCGAAGGTTCGAGTAGAGCAGCAGCTTCAGCGATTGCTCTTCGCAGACAATCCTGGATGCGCTTATGTTCATTTGCGGAAGCCTTCAAGTCTTCCTTTACTAACGCCCCATTTGACGGTGCCACTCTCTTTGGCCCCAAAGTAAAGGAGACCCTTACCCGGTGTGAGCAGGAGGGAAAGACTCTGTCTGCTGTCGGAGTCCGTTTTTCCACCCCAACCAGACCGCACCCCAAGGGGCAACGTGGGGGAAAAATGTGGTTTCAAAACCCCAAGGATCTTTCCCAGGCACACAGGGTGATGCCCTTCTAGAGGCAGAGGAGGGGCAGAGGTGGAAGACGCCGCCCTGGCGGCAGAGGGGGTCCGCAGAATCAAGGTGACAGGGATACACTCCCTGGTAAACCTTTCCAGCACTCCTGAGAGGAGGCCCGACTGTCCTGCTCTGGAGGCAGTCGGGGGTCGCTTAGCTTTATACCCTCAGGCCTGGCAAAACATAACTACAGACAAGTGGGTAAAAAGCGTGGTTACCAGAGGTTACAATATACCCTTTCTAACCCATCCCATTCCAAAGAGAAGACTCCCAGATGTACCGCCCCATCTGCGAGAGCCAGCAGCTATAGAAATTTCAAAGCTGCTAGAAAAGAGTCATCCAACCAGTCCCAGCGGACCAGCAAGGATTCGGGACTTACTCAAGGTTCTTTTTAGTTCCAAAGAAAACAGGGGACTGGAGGCCCATTCTGGACCTAAGCGACCTCAATACCTTCGTCAAAAAAGAAAAGTTCCGAATGGTCACGCTTCAATCGATCCTTCCATTCTTACAGAAGGACGACTGGATGTGCTCAATAGATCTGAAGGATGCATACTACCACATCAAAATGGCCAGGGCATCCAGAGATCATTTGCGCTTCCGGCTGGGTGCCAGTCACTTTCAATTTTGAGCCCTGCCCTTTGGTCTGACCTCAGCCCCCAGGGTCTTCACCAAATGCATGGCAGTGGTAGCATCTCACTTGAGACGCCAAGGATTCCAGGTGTTTCCGTATCTGGACGACTGGCTCCTATCTGCCACCACCCAGCGTCAACTAGTACAGGCCAGAGACTATACTCTTCAACTGTGTATTCACCTAGGAATTTCCGTAAACTTCGGAAAATCCTTACTACAGCCATCACAAAGTATCTTATTCATAGGAGCGGAATTAGATACACATCAGTTAATTCTAAGACTTCCTCCAGAAAGGATACTTTCACTTCAGACTCACATACGTCTTCTTCTCTTGTCCAGGAAATCCCCAGCAAAACTGGTGCTGAAGGTTTTGGGAGTCATGTCGGCTTCTCTTATAGCAATACCCTTGGGAAGACTGCACATGAGAGTCCTACAATGGCTACTGTTTGCGCAATGGTCGTTCCAACAACTACCTCTAACACACGAGATTCTCATAACGAACACATGCAAAACACACCTAAACTGGTGGCTCCAAATGTGCAACCTTTCCAAGGGGAGACCATTTGTGCTACCCACGCCTACAGTTACGGTGACCACGGACGCGTCCCTGATAGGGTGGGGGGGGCATCTTTCAGGGACGGACAGTCCAAGGCGAATGGACCAATTTAGAGTACAATCTGCACATCAATGTTCTAGAGTTGAGGGCAGTGTTTCTAGCATTGCAACACTTTGCTCCCCTTCTTCCTCTGGGAACTATTGCAGTTCAGACGGACAACATGTCGGTAGTCTGGTACATAAACAAGCAAGGGGGAACCAAGTCCTATCAGCTATGCAGAGAGGCCATGAGAATCTGGCAATGGGCGGAGTCCACGGGTCGCTTTCTGATAGCAACGCACATCCCGGGGTCATCCAACGTTATAGCCGACAGGCTGAGCAGAGCAATTCTGTTACCGCACGAGTGGTCCCTAAAACACTCAGTTGCGAAAAAGATTTTTCGCACGTGGGGCCAGCCGTCCTGCGATCTGTTTGCGTCTCCAATGAACGCCAAATGCAGGAGCTACTTTGCCCTATTACCCCCTCCAGGGGAAGTCCCCAGGGACGCACTGATTCACGATTGGCCCCCGGGACTCCTGTACGCATTTCCTCCCTTCCCCCTGATATCAAAGTTTCTCCAGAAAGCCAGAAACCTACACAGGACAATAATCCTCATTGCCCCATTCTGGCCTCGTCAAATTTGGTTCCCCTTCCTGATGACACACTGCATTCGGGGACCCTGGATCCTGGACCCAGAGCCAGATCTATTGACTCACTCGTCAGGGGCTCCCCATCCCGCTTTTGTCCCTCCATCTAGCAGCTTGGCTGCTCCAATTCCCAACTTAGCCAGGTCTGATCTTCTTTCGCCTGCAGTTCAGAATATATTAGTGGCTTCTCATAAAGCTTCCACTACTAAAACATATTCTAGTAAATGGAAGCGATTTGTATTCTGGGCGAATACACAGCAATTGGATCCTTTTATAGCTCCTTTGAATAAAATATTAGAGTTTTTAACAGACTTGTTCCATCAGGGTGCTTCTCCTGCCACATTAAGAGTTCAGTTGGCTGCCATTTCTAATTTCCATGTGGAAGAATGTGGGGCTCCTGTTATGGCCCACAGACTTTGTAAAGCCTTTTTAAAATGGGCTTTTCATATTAGACCAGCAATTAGATCTCCTACGTCACCTTGGAGTCTAAATTTATTGTTATCTAAATTAATGTTGCCCCCCTTTGAACCAGCCTCCTCTTGCCCATTGAAATTTTTGTCTTGGAAGACTCTCTTTTTGGTAGCCATTACATCCGCTAGGCGAGTATCTGAACTTCAAGCTCTCTCCATTAAGCACCCATATTTGATCTTTCACTCTGACAGAGTTTCTCTTCGAACTAATTCATCCTTCCTTCCTAAAGTTTGTTCTATTAATAATATTAATCAGTCTATTGAATTACCCACCTTCTTCAAGAATCACTCCAACAAAATGGAGTATATGTTGCACAAATTAGATGTTCACAGACAGCTAAGGTTTTACTTGGATAGAACAAAAGATCACAGAAAAACTGATCAACTTTTTGTAGCCTTTGCTGATAATAGGAAAGGAGTAGTGGTTACCAAAAGAACTCTTTCTAAGTGGTTAACGGATTGTATCATCTATGTCTATGATTCTTCAAATCAAACTCTTTTGCACAAACCCAAAGGACATTCCACAAGGTCAGTGTCTACATCCCTGGCTCATGCAGCCCGCCTACCACTAGACGCTATTTGTGCGGCTGCTACTTGGTCTAAGCCACATACATTCATTTCTCATTATAAGGTAGACAAGGTTTCTAGGGACAGGGCAACCTTTGGTTCCACTGTGCTCAAGAACGTCCTTCCGTGAGTTCCTCAGGAACAAGGAGCTAGGGACGCTACCCATGTGTAAGAACAAACGGCGAGATTGAACACTATCACATATAGAAGTTATGTCCTTACCATAACGTTCCATGTGGAGTGTTCATCTCGCCTTTGTTCTTACATTCCCACCCTCCCGCCCTTAGGAAGTACGTTCAGTTTTTGGTGCCTGGCCTGGGGCATTCTGCTTCTGCTTTGCAGTTGTTGTGTATATAGTTGACATGTATATATATGTGTATGTGTCTATATATATATATATATATATAGACTCTTAGTTCTGTGCATATGTGATGTAAGCATGAGTGTGCTCTCTCTGGCTACTGGTTTGCTTGCAAACTAGATCTGAGGTAAAGGCAGAGGGGGATTGTGGGTATTAGATTGTCTCGAGCTTCTTCTCGATGCAGAGCTTGCAAGCGGCCGACACGGAGCCGAGGATCGGCTCCGGACCCATGTGTAAGAACAAAGGCGAGATGAACACTCCACATGGAACGTTATGGTAAGGACATAACTTCTATTTCTGGTGGGTGTATTTCCATTAAATGGAACTTATGATAGGGATAAATTAATGAACTTGAAAGGTATTTTGGATAAAGAAGAAAAACAAAGTAAGTGGGGAGCAAATGTCAGTATTTTATTCTTGGTATACTGAAGCTCTTAAAAGAAAAAAAGAGTCGGCATTAAGGGGGTTACAGGATGCTAATAAAAAACTGTTGCAACAGGTAAAAGAGGGCAGTACAGATCAGTAAAAAGGGATCCCTTTATTCTGTTTTGGCAGGTTTGGGAAAAAAAATATGGATGGCCAAAATTCAGACACTTCTATAGAGGATGATAATCCTCCAGTATCTACTACACCCCCACTCCCATATGCAGTGCTACGGGTGGCTCCTGTACAAGTTTCTGCTGTTTCTCAGACCTCTGCATTTTGAACACAAGGTCAGCATGGTACTGTTACATCTCAGCCTAGTTCCCCTGTTAAACCCTCTTCTGCAGTCAAAAAAATATAATAAAATGTTTCAACCCTACTTTGACAGATTTAAACCAGCTGCTTTGCGTAGTTACTTCAAATGAAATAAAAACACAGTTACTTGAAATGGCAAACATTGTACTCCCACTGCAAATGCACTAATAGATAAAAGAACAGCATTGCTAAATTACAAAGGTATGTCAGGCAAAATAAAGGGAAAGCCCCTGCAGATTATTTGAGTCATCTCAAAGCACTGTTTTATAGACATTCAGAAATACCAGACCCAAACGAACATGCTAAACCATCTGTTGCCGCTGCCTTTGTGCAGGGTTTGCAAGCCACACCTGTATAAAATCAAATAAACCAAGTGCTTATAGACTGCCAGGAAAAAAGACTTGGAGTCATTATTAACTGCTGCAAATCACCATACTGACTATGGCAGGATAATAAAACAAAAATAAATCTTGACCCTTTGCTGCCAATGGATCAAAAAGGACCATGTGTTAAAGAAGAAATAAATATAAAGGAAATTCCATTCCTGTTGGATGCTGGAGCCACTAGGTTTGTATTAAAAGTTACTTGAGATAGTCAAATACCAGTATCACAATAAAGTAAAGGCAATTGGAGTAACCAATGCTACTGTTATGTTTTCTGCTTCAAAACTTAGACTCATTTCTTTAGGACCGATTGAAAAAAGAAAAAGTAAGCACCAGTAAATCTGTTAGAGAGAGATCTGTTGTGCAATCTGGGCTGTACCATTTACTGTACACCAGAAGAGGTGTATTTAGATGTTTCATCAGAATCAGAGAGGTAAGTATTAGAATTCTTAACAGAAGCTAAGGAACTGTCTTTTGAAGGCATACAGACAATCGAAAATTGCTGCTGCAGGTACCTGCTAACTTATGGGTTAAACATGCTAATGAAGTAGGTATATGTAAATTTGCAAAACTGGTAAAAATAAACTTGAATCCATCAAACCCCTCCCTAAAGTTCGACAGTATCCACTGAAATCAGAAGCAGAGAAAAAAATAGTGCCAGCTGAAAGCCAGTGCAGCTAAAAGCCTTTGTAATACTTCTGTTTTCTCTGTGAAAAAAATGCTTACAGGTTTGTGCAAGATTTGAGGGCTGTAAACAATGCAGTATTACCAGTTTACCCTGCGGTTCCAACTCTACCAATAATACTTAATTGCATATCATCTACAGCAAAATATTTTTCTGTAATAGATCTCTGTTAAGCTTTCTTTTCTAATTCTATCCATTCTAACAGTCGGTTTCTGTTTGTTTTTACTTATAAGGGACAGCAGTATACATGGACATAATTGCCACAAGGATACACTGAATCTCTTTCATTATTTTCTCAAATTCTAAAAAAATATTTAAAGGATGTGACACTTCTAGGTGGGTCTGTGTTAGTGCAATATGTAAATAATTTACCAATAGCAACTGATTATTTTCAGCAGTGTTAGCAGTATACCCTACATCGTTTAACTGTCCTTGCAGGAAAAGGACACAAAGTGTCAACAGAAAAATTACAGGTCTAGTTACCATAGGTACATTATCTTGTTCATTTAATATCTCAGAGCAAGATCTTACAGTAGCTAACCCTCACTCTGAATCATCTTTCTCATTTAAAGTGAAATTCAAACCCTCGACTGCATGTCTAACTAAATATGAATGTACACTTTTTTTCCTGATCCATCTGTTTCTCTAATACGCTATTCTGTTCTAAATCCTGCATCTTTGTTAACCATTGCTGAGGATGGTAAAGAGCATGATTGTGTGTGTGTGTGTGTGTGTGTGTGTGTGTGTGTGTGTGTGTGTGTGTGTGTGTGTGACTAACTATCTGCTTTCTTCTAGAAAGGACTTAAAGGAGACTGATATGCACAATGCCAAATTAAATTTGTGGATAGTGCCTGTAAAAGAGATCAAAATGAAGATTTGGTCACAAAAATAATATTTTGCTTTAACAAAAAAATAGTGTCTCTTTTGTCGTTAAAAATTTTCATTAAGTGCCCATCAAAAGGGCATAGATAACTTAGATATAGAAGAGAATTATAGTAATTCTTATGTAATTCTGTTGCAAAGCTCTAATAATGATAACGTGTTTGATTTTGATAAAGTCTCAGTTTTTCAAGCTGAAGCATCATAGGGAGAAGTTCAGAGGTGGCTCAAAGATGTATGTATTAAATCCTGTGATGGAATATGGCAACATCCAGATGGTCAACTGGTGACTCCTGCCTCATTGCTACTTTACCTGGTAAGGGCATATCTTTTACTAGCCCATACAGCTAAGACAGCTTTATTTAATCAAATTACCTAAAGCTGGTGTACTACTCATATCTCCTCTTTGACACTCCAGTATGTTAATAATTGTAAAGTATACTTAGAGCATAATATTAGCAAAAATGCAATCATTAAAGCTGCATGCTTACCATCACCTTGAGGAACTTTTGTTAATGTACAGCTGGACTTTGTCCAGATGAGTAAAGTACATAATTTACAATATGTTTTAGTAGTGATCTGTATGCTTTCTGCATGGGTAAAAGCTCACCCATGTCGCAAAGCAGATTCTGTAAATTTGGTGCACCTTGTACTATTAACAGTGACCATAAAACTCATTTTAATTCCCTGACCAGAGAGCTATGCAATTTTTTTTTTTTAAGTTGAGTCTTCACTGTTCCAACCATTCACAATAATCTGGATTAGTAGAGAGGGTTAATAGGACCCTTGAATTTTTTTTCAAAGATTTGTACTAAACAAACCTTACATGATCAGAGAGACTTTAAATTATCCAAGGAAATTGAGACCCTATGAGATATTAATGGGAAGACCCATGGCCCTTCCAGCTGCTCCTCCTGTGTCAAAAGAAAAAAAATTAACTCTAATGGATAATGAAAAAAAATTATTAATTTTTTTACAGTAGTATAATAGAACTGTACGAGAAGCTGTTCCTCCACCATCTGACCAGCTCTGTCACCAACTGCACCCGGGTGATTGTGTTTATGTGAAAACCTTCCAGAAAAAAAAAACTGTTTGAGCTTGAGGTGGAAAGGCCCTTTCCAGATAATCCTCACCACCCTAACTGTGATCTGCTATTTAAGACTACCATCCTGAATTCACTTATCCCACTGTAAGAAGACCTGTCATGTGGGGGCCCCAGATGAATCATCATTGTCGGAAAAAGAAGACTGAAGTGTGAAGGATGAATTATCTGCCCCAGTGAAGCATATAAGGAGGAAATCCAAGTAAAACAGCTTTTTATCTTGTGACAACAGGTACTTTTGCTCTGTTTTTGTTACTGTTTCCTTTAATAACCTGGTTGAGAGAAAATAGTTTCCTTTTGGTTCTTCAGCAGTTTACTGTGGATTTAAATGCGAAAAACTGTTGAGTGTACTCACATATACCTCAACATTCTAAGGAAGGAATTCCCATGATTCCAATTCCTGCATTATAGGTAACCTTCGGAAAGGAACTTAGTGATACGAATTTGATCTGCTGCAATGTGACTAATTTTTTGAAGGGTGTGTCTCTTCAGCTTGCCACCACAAATCATGGAGACACATGTTATACCAGAAATGTGACTATGCCAATGGGACTCAGCAAATGCAATGACACTAGACATAAAAGTGTGTTGAACTCTTTACAATTAAGATGCTATGACTGGGGGCATGGCATGTGCATGAGAGAGGATCATTACTACATTTGTGGTAATAATGCCTACCCCTGGTTACCCACAAACTAGTCAGGATGTTGTTTTGTGGGCTGTATAACTCCTGCTGTTCAACATTTGGAGAACCCTCCAGCAGGTAGACTGAGGAGTAAGTGGGCAATCCACTGGGAAGAGCAAGTATTTTCAGTTTGTACTCCTGGGTATGGAGTGCAAAGGACAATGCTAGAGATCACAATGCTTGCTCAAATTCTTCAGTCGGTAGCTAACCATACTTCATATCACATTAATGACAAATCAGCAAATGACTGCAGTATGAACTGTAGTGTTACAGTTACAGAATCGATTGGCAGTCAGTATAATGCTTGCTACAAAAGGGGGTCATGTACCCTCATAAAAGTCGTTGTTGTTCTTATATTACTGACTATCATGATGAACAAGAAGTTAGCCATTTTCATGGAACAGAGGACCAAAGATTTGGACAGTACTTCTAAACAATGTACACTATTTGGATGGTTGGGCAGTGTGTTTGGTAACCTGGGAATTAGTATATTACAAAGTCTCATCATAATAAGTATTATTTTTTTCTTCTAATTGTTTTAATATTTCTATTCTAAAGTCTGTAATCACAAAATGCTTGATCGCACCTGAACGTGAAATGCCACTCGTATCTGATTAATGAACTTAAGAAGAATGAAAATTCAATCACATATGAATATTATGATGCTGAAGCGTATTTTATCAAATTGAGAAAAATCAAAATATAATTGTGTATTTTATGACACTGATAGTGTCAAAGGAGAGATTCTGTTAGACAAAATGCATCTCTCATGAATATTCCAAACCAAAATGTATATTAACTTACAGTTTCTGCACAAATAAAATATTTAGTAAATATGTATGTTAAAAATTATATGTAATATAAAATTCATAGTTATGTAAGCCACAGATACTTATTATAGTTCTACGTGTTTCACAACTGCATTCTAATATTAAGTTGTAAAGTGTATTGACAGATGACTGAAGGTAAAGAAAGTGCTGAAGGGGTTAAGGGATGTACTGTGGTCTACAGGGCCTGGTTCTGGGAGGAAAGAACACAATGTGAAAGTGATTTTGTTTTATAAGAGCAATGACCTTCCCAGGCTGGGATGGGTAGTTACAAGGCATGTTGGGGAAATAGAAATGTTACTGGTACAGAAATTTACAAGGTTGAAAACATGACTACTTGCCAGGCCAGGTGGCTTGTGCTTTTCTAAAATATTATTGTTACTAAAAAGATGGTTTTTAAAGTGTTCATGTGATGCACTAAGCAAGAAGCATGAGGGTCTGCAGAGACCCTATTTGCTAACGTCAGTATCCTGCATGAATGTTACTGATAAAGAAAAGATAAGAAAATTTTACAATTTTGTGCTTGGCGAGACTGATTTGGAAACATTGTGAAGGCAGTCTCCCAGCGCTGACATATGTGGATTTAAATAAAAGAAAAGGAATGGTTTGCACATCTTAAAGAGTTATTCTTGACACTTGACTAAAGGTAATTAATGTTATTTATGTATGTTTTAAACTGCACTTTAACACTGCCTCCAGTGTGTTTTAAAGACATGACTACATACACATGGAGCTACAGTGCATTTTATCAAATAGCTAGGTTATAGTCTGTGAAGTTAAGCTTCGCATTTGGTTGAATGCCTAACTAGTCAACTTCAGGAATGGAGTTTGATTAACTAAGCTGATTGGTAGTTCATGGCTTTTGGATAACTGTGGAGTTTGTAAATATATGTGTGTGTGTGTGTGTGTGTGTGTGTGTGTGTGTGTGTGTGTGTGTGTGTGTGTGTGTGTGTGTGTGTGTGTGTGTGTGTGTGTGTGTGTATGTATGCATGTGTGTGTGTGTGTGTGTGTGTGTGTGTGTGTGTGTGTGTGTGTGTGTGTGTGTGTGTGTGTGTGTGTGTGTGTGTGTGTGTGTGTGTGTGTGTGTGTGTCTGTGCACTTTGCAATGATGGCAAGTACAAGGCTGTTTTTCTTGGGTTTGTGAACTTACCTTGGCTGTTTTTGTTTTGTGCACAGGTGTGTGTGTGTCTGTGCATGTTTGTAATGATTTCCTTTTGTTTGTGATTGTTTTTGTGTTAATAGTTGCAGTGATCATATGTGGGAGAGAGAATTTTATTTTTTGTTAGTGTCTATTTTTGATATTTGCTGATATAAACACACACATGCACATACACACACACACACACACACACACACACACACACACACACACACACACACACTTTGACATTACATTCAAACACTTACAGCTTTCACTGTGCAAGTGTGACATACACACACACACACACAGACACACACACACACACACACACACACGCAAACATGCATGCACACATGCATACACACACACACACACACACACACACACACACACACACACACACACACACACACACACACACACACACACACACTCACACACAGTCCTTTTTACAAAGCTTGTATTGGTCTTGTAAAAGGTATTACATTGTGTTATGTCTTCCAATTTCCTAATCTCAAACACACACACATGGGCACACATATTTTCCCATGTAGCGCTCACACAAATATATACTTTTAACCAAATTTCACACAAACACACCTACAGACATATAAATCTTCATATTTAATTACTCAAGCACACAGTCTTTTGCTGAAACAGTGAATATGAACCAGACAGATAATTATGATTTTGATGAATGTTTCCTTTTCACAAAATACATGAAATCTCTAACTCTCAATCTATATGTATAAATAGATAGACAGGCAGACAAACATACATATATACCATCAGGTCTATATTAGTTTGCCGAAATGGTATTCTGGCGAACATCTATTCAGCGACCCATAATCAGTGAAAATTGTGTCAGCAATTCACTGAGTTTACTAAGGGTAAGGAAATAGTTGCTCAAAGCACAATGGACCAACTTTCAGTTGACCCCAACCCACCCAAGTTTGGGGCTTCGTGCCCACACCTCCAGTGTGGGGGCTTCACCTCCTACACCCCCCAACTATATATAACAACTCTGAGATCACACTACAGTGGAGAAAAGGGCAAAGTTTTGTAGTTGTCTGTTGTGCTTTGGGCAACTATTTCGTTGCCCTTAATGAATTCAGCAAATCTCTGAAGCGAGTTTCGCTGATTACAGGTCGCTGAATATGTGTTGGCCAGAATACCATTTTAACGACCTAATATAGACCCTATGCCTCCAAATATGCATGTGTGCTTATGTCTACAGTTCTTGTTATATCTATATCTGTCTACCTATGTAGGGATTTTAACATCTGTGTGCATGTATGCATGTAAAGGTGGAAATTTTCTTGTCTGTGTTAGCTGAACACATGGTGTATTTCTTTGATCATGACATTACTTAAAGTTATAATTGTTGTGTTAAACAACATAAATACTTTAAGGCTCTCGTATTAAAATATTTACCGTCTTAAAGAAAAGGGATGGTGCAGATGTAGTAAACAAGAAAAACTGTAAGTTACTTTAAAGAAATCAACTGACTTCAAGGAGATATTCAGTGGGAGGCAAATTAAAGTTAGGTGAAATGCTCAAAGATGGGTGACCATGGTGGTGCAGTGGTTAGCGTTGTCTCCTCACAGCAAGAGATTCTCTGGTTCAATTCTTGGCTGGGTTGTCTTCTGTGCAGAGTCTGCATGTCCTCCCTGCAGTCATGTAGGTTTCCTCTCGGTGCTCTGTTTTCCTCCCACATTCCAAAGGCGTGCAGTAGGTGGATTGGACACTCTAAATTGGCCATAGGTGCAAGTGTGTGTGAGTGAGTGGTATGGATGAACTACTGTGGCAGGGCTAGCCACCTGGTGTTGTAAACCTTGGCTCGAGATCATTGTCACTGTTGAAGTGACACCCCAGCCCCATGTGCAAAACTGTGAAAAGAGGTTATGGATGGATGAAAGGCTCAGAGTCATAAAAAAGTATTCTTTTAATGGAAGGGATGGTGGATGGTCATCATAGCTTTTTAAAGGAGCTTATTTATTTTATTGTTATTGATATGCCTCTAACTTTAGCATTTTACAGAATAAAATATAAAGAGGTGAAAACAAAAAAGTGATATATACAAACAAGCACATCAAAGAAGAAAGTAAAAGCATATGCAACTGAAACAGTTATTATTTTGCATTGCACAATGTGAAGGATTTAAGTATTTAGAGACTTCAAAATGTAATATACAACAAAAAAGCATATTTAAACAGAAAGTAAAAGCAATTAAGATATCAAAAATTCAGCATTACATAATGTGAATGTTTTATGTAATCCTGTCGAAAATAAATGATACTTAATCATCTCTTGAAGACTGGAATGAAAGAAATGGCTGTTTTCAGAGTAATGTAGGAAGCTAGTCAAATCTTTATTGCCTTGAATATTTAAGCTATGTCATAGGAACAAATAACAGCGCCTCCTCAGTGGCATGAAGTGCTTTGATGAAGCGCGGGAAACCAGAAACTTTTTGAAGAAGGCATAACCCAGAACATAGATAAAAAGGGAATAACCCTTGAGGAACTAGCTGTGTTGTAGACCAAACAATGTAGAACACATAAAAATGTTATAGCACAGAAACACAACTGAGGCAGAAATAAAAATACAATAAATTTAAGTGGCAAAAGCAAATAAAACAATGGTAAGCACTTTCATAATACTAAGAGTACCTCTTCAGACCATAAAACAAACTATCCTAACCATCATTAAATACAAGAATCTTAATTACATCCATCCAAGAAAACAAACATACATCACTAGAAGTCATTTAATCAAAACTCCAAAAAACAAACAACTACAAAACAAATAAATAAGGCAGAAGAGCAGCAAGCACACAACACCGTTTATTACTCCAGATAAGCCCTTTCATCCATGGTACACTTAAAATGGACTTATTCAGATCAAAAAGTTCATTTTAAGTGTTCCATGGATGAAAGCGCTTATCTTGAGTAATAAACGATCTTGTGTGCTTGCCGCTCTTCTGTCTTATTTATTTGTTTTGTAGTAATTTAATCATTTAAACAAATTTCTGGCTTTCAAAATAGGTCTTAAAGAGACCTTCCCATTTAACCATGGTAATTTATTTTTTTGTACTCTAATAATCAAGTGAAGCGCCCGACTTTCAGTAAATTTATGTAATCACTCATCCTCATACCTCTATTCACCTTTTCAATAACTGTAGACTTGAAAAAATGTGCATTATCAAACTGCAATACATCTTTAGCAAGTGCATTTCTAGTATCATTAGTACATATATTATAAACATGCTCTCTTATACGTTCCCTTAGGGAGCGATTCATTTTTCCAACATAAAAGCATAAAAACATTTACAGGCATAGCATCTAACAAGACATATGTAGAATGTCAATCTGCCTCTTTAATGAACCTGATCTCCTCCCCTGTCCGTGGGTGAGTAAAAGTATCAGAGCTGTTAGTATAAACACAGTAACTACAATTATTGCAGCCACGTGTACCAGGTATGGGCTTATTGGGCTTATCGTGGGTCTTCTCTTGATAAGGGATAAGAGATGTGCATCTCTAGGCTCAGTAGCTTGGAAACAGGGTCTGTGATATAACCAGCATTAATTGGCCCATCCTGTCTACTGATGAACATATCAGTGGACTGGTAGGTGACAGACTGAGCTTTGTTTTTAAAAATAAGAAGTCTCTAAAGAGACAGTTATGTTTCAAGAGCTTTTATCAAATGAAGCCCCATGATAAGCTCAATAAATGCATAAATAATTGCCACAGCTTGTTGCTTTCAGACTCAGGGGGTTGAGCCCATTGCAGCACACACACACACACACACATGCACGCACACACACACACACACACACACACACACACACACACACACACACACACACACACACACACACACACACACACACACACACACACACACATCAAAATAAAATATTAAATGTATTAAAGAGAAATTACCCATACTGTGATACTATCTTACAGGCTGGCAGGGAGCAAGTCACAAAGCAGGAGTTATATAAACTAACAAAAAGAAAACATTTAATTCAGAAACAACTTCCTTTTCCCATGCTTGTACATACTCATACCAGTAGCTCTGTGCCTCCTTTCAGTTTCATTCAGACTAACTCAGACACCAGTCACTTGAAGCAAGCCAAGCCAATAGGAAGTAGCTCCTTGCTGCTTTGTAATGCAGCCTAGCCAGATTCCTCTGAATTCATTTTTGATCCATTTCTGTCATTGTAAAATGGCAAAGTAATCACATTTAAGTCAAATGCTAGGCTGTTTTAGAAAGATGCCGTAGAGTAAGCTGATGTCATTCTTTTTTTTTTTACTTTTCTTTACAGTAATTGAAAATCCAGGCATGTGGAGTAGCGGGCATGCTGTTCTGAGCTAGAAATTTGACTATTTTAAATGAAACAAAACTACATGAAGAATAAAAGATTTTCTGACAATTTTCTTTTCATGTTGGGGACTGCAGTCACTACCACATGCATGCCCTGAAGTCATTCAAACAAGATGCTGTGAAGTACTATATCAGATGCAATTTTGTGATCAGTGCAAATTTCTCCCCTCCCTCCCCCCCAAAAGGAGAAATATCTATCCCACCAGAGTCTAGCCTCCCAAACATCTCAGATGCCCAGGTGAGAGCTGCTCTCTCTAAAGCAAAAAACACAGCATCAATGGGACCGGATGGTGTCCCCGGCTGTGTGCTACACGAACTCAATGAGGAGCTAAACCCACACATAAGGCTGCTGTTTAATCTTAGCCTTACTACAGGATATGTACCCAAAGAATGGCGTACGGCAACTGTGGTCCCACTCCACAAAGGCGGTGCTTCTACGGACCCTGGAAATTACCGCCCCATAAGCTTGACTAGCCTGGTCTGCAAAGCTATGGAGAGGATCATAATGGAAATCATAAATAAAGATATTGGGGACCTACAGACACTGGATCCTATCCAATTTGGCTTTGTCAAGGGCAGATCCTGCCTCTTGAACTTGGTAGACTTTTTCGAAACAGTCACTAAGGCCATTGATGAGGGTAAGGCAGTTCACACAGCCTACCTTGACCTAGCAAAAGCATTCGACACAATACCCCACTCGGGCATCATAGAAAAGCTCACCAGCTTAGATGTAAACCCATATGTCACAAGATGGGTTGCAAACTGGCTCAAGGACAGAACCCACAGGGTTAGAGTTGCTGGTGCCTTGTCAGACTCTAAGCCTGTCACGAGCAGTGTCCCACAGGGCTCAGTCCTGGGCCCCCTCTTGTTCGGCATTTATTTTTCTGAAGTGCAGGCAAACATAGGGGGATTGTGGCTGACAAAATTTGCAGATGACTGCAAACTGGGCACCATAATTTACACTCCATCAGACACAGACATCCTCCAGAGAGGTCTCATAGAAATGGATAACTGGTGCCAGAGCCATGGCCTTAAGCTAAATGCCAACAAATGTATAGTCATACCCTTTGGGAAAAACAAGGTAACCCCTAATTACCACATAGGTGGTAATCCATTAAACACGGAAGAAGTTATCAGAGACCTGGGGACCCAAGTTGACAGTAACCTCTCTTTTGACACTCACATTGCCAAAGTGGTTAGGAAGACCTTCTACATTGCCCACCTGATCATGAAGGGATTCACATCCAGATCAGGAGAGGTCATTGTACCCCTGTACTCTTCACTTATCAGACCAATGATTGAGTACAACGCCCCATTCGGAATGTACCTTACGCGACACCTGCAGCAGTTGGAAAGACCCCAAAAGTTCCTCAGCAAAAGGATAAAGGGACTCAAACATATGTCATATGCTGCCCGACTGACGAAACTCCAGCTCTATTCAGTCGCATACCATCTGCTCAGAGGTGATCTGTGCCTGACATACAAGGCCATGTCCAACCCGGAATTAATGGACATGCTCCACCTCAAAAAATCCAAATCCACCAGAGCCACGAGAGCAAGAGACTTAAACCTCAACACGGATATAAATAGGACGTGCTGGAGGGACAGATTCATCACCCAGAGACTCCCTACACTATGGAACAGAATCCCAGTCCATGTGAGGTAGAGCCCCTCACTGACTCTGTTCAAGAGAAATCTTGAGGAGTGGATGGGAGATCGTAGGTTTACCCCGGGAATCATATCTGTGTCACTGTTGGACAGAGGCACAGCAAACTAATGGGTATAGTATTCTCATCCTAAGGGGTGGTGAAAGCCACACACACTCTGGCTAGGCTTATAAATGCCCTAGGGCAGATAGCCTAGTATGAACCTATGAACCTATGAACCTAAGAATAGAATACAACTGATCTTTAGCTATAAGGCAGGCACTAATAACCCAAGTAAGGGTTGATTCAATAAAGGGGCTAATAAGAGTCTCTTTTAAACAATATGAAAAAACAAAACAATCACTCTCAAAGACATATTTTCATAATGTCTTCGTAACCATAACCAACATATCTGAACTCCATCCATTTAAATTAATGTAGCTGAAGTGAAGTACTGTTGATCCTCTAATTGTTCACCCTTTTGGGGGAGGGGTTGAGTTCCTGATCTTGTAATCCTGGCAATTTCATCCTCAAAAACAGTGTGGCCCCTTCATATTGTGAATAAGAAAAAGACTCTGAGCTCAAGACAGTGTGGACTGCTTGGCCAATCCACCATCTGAATGGGTATATCCAGATGCTTAACTGCAGCAACACTCTCTTGGGACAAAAAGATGCCGCCTTACATAAGAGCTTGTCTGTCAGGGCCCCATAATGGCCACTTGCATTAGGACTGTTTTCTAGCAGGTGAACCCTGTGCCAGTAATATTCTATCTGTCTTCCACTTCTCTGTATATTCTGCTGCTCATTGTCATACCATGGCTTGTGACAAGCAATGGACCTAGGATGTATACTTGTTGGGCAGGAAACAAACAGGGAAAGAAACTACAGTCTCAGAAAACTCAGATTACTATAAATGGCTAAAGGAATGGGAAAAGGTCAAATGTAGTAAAAGCTTACATCCACAGATGGTTTGGTTTGATCACTTAGTTGAAGCCTGAGTAAGTCAGTGAGTCAGCTTTTGATAAGTTGGTATATCTACAGGTGGTCAAGGTGAAATTCCACAAGTATCAGTAACCAAAATCACAAGACAATGAGGAATAAATTGATGGTCATTGTTTGCCATAGAAAATAATTACCATTGTGATTTCTAAAAAGTATGTCGGCAGTGATTTCCTTCTTTTGGGTTATTTATCCCTTCTTGGAGTTGGTACAGTCATTGAATCCACACACACACACACACACACACGTATATGTATATGTATATGTATATATATATATATATATATATATATATATATATATATATATATACATGCATATAAGTTTTGGGAGATATGGGGCCATTTGGAAAAAGCCTCTGTAGTTTTCTTTTTCACCTTGTGTGTTTCAGGCATTTCTGATGCACACAGTTTTGCTGTTTCACAGTAGAACCAGGTAAACTAGCATTGCTCACACATACAGGAATAGATTATTGTAAAATATGCTGAGCGTTGACTAATTCTGGCTTTTGTCATTGATTTTAGCCATTTTTATGTAGTCTGAATACTCTAAGTCTGGACATTTCTTTCTCTATTTCTTGCTTTTGGCATTTTCTTATGAAATTGCAACTGATTCAGACTATTTGACTTAATATTTTGTATATAATATATGTATCATAATAATTTAGAAAAGCTGTTACATAAAAAGAAGAAATCACTTACCTTTATAAATAATGGCATTATATCTCCAAACTTACTTTATTTTTTTTTTTCTACTGTTTTCCACAACTGGGGATGGGTTCCTACTGTACTGCACATGCACTAGACATGTACATTGGGACTCTGGAGGGCTTATACATCCTTCCATTTATATGAGGATGTTTGTCAACTCTTTACATCCAGACACTGAGCTGTATATATATATATATATGGTTCCCATTCAGAAGCCTGAAACATCATAAGCCTGAAAATCAAAATCCTGAAACCAAAAGCCTGAAAATTCAGAATCCTGAAAACTCAAAATCCTGAAAGCCCAAAATCCTGAAAGACCAAAATCCTGAAACTCAAAATCCTGAAAACACAAAACAGACATACTGATGTCATTGTGGCTTTGCTATTGTTAGCCCTGTGGTGTTAGGTCATGCGTTGGGGTCAGGTAAGTGTCTTGGTTGGTTTTATTTTAGGGTTAGGGCGGTTTAAGTGAGTTAGGGTTAGGGCAGGTTAGGCATGTATGCAATAGTGACAAATATTGGGGTTAGGGGTTTAAGTGAGTTAGGGTTAGGCGGGTCAGGTGAGTGTGCGATAGGGGCACCTTAGGGTTAGGGTTAGGGTCAGGGTCAGTTGGTAGATATTAGTGTCTTTATAGTGACATATTAGCATTATTTGTGTTTTCAGGATTTTGAGTTTCAGGATTTTGGTCTTTCAGGATTTTGGGCTTTCAGGATTTTGAGTTTTCAGGATTCTGAATTTTCAGGCTTTTGGTTTCAGGATTTTGATTTTCAGGCTTATGATGTTTCAGGCTTCTGAATGGGAACTATATATATATATATATATATATATATATATATATATATATATACAATATTTTTCAAAAAACTTTTTATTTTTTCATTTCCCTTTAGGAAAGGTACAGTAGACGTTTGTCTTTCAATCTCTTAGTAGTTCTGCTTTGTGGAGTGGAGAAAGTGGTGGCTGTAGCTTTTGTTCCCATTAGCTGCAACCATCCAGACTTTGTTATATAGATAAAGCTCAATTCAGAATGGACATTTGATTGTTCTGTCAAAGCAGCATTCATGTTTTGAATTCTAGTATTTTTTTATTGTATAATTTTAGTTAGCTTGTGCAGACACAAAACACTGAGAAGTTGTGTCTCTCAACAAGCAGTCTGCCAAGGGGTTCATTCATTAAAATTAAATAAATAAATAACCAAAAATAGTAATCAAAAGGAGTAAATTGTGCTGTCACTCTGCTAATAATAGAAAAAACAGGCAATCTATCATCGGTCTCATTTCCCACCTCTGAAGGACTGCCGAGCATCTTGACAAGGCGGCACCACATGTCAAACCAGAAAGGCTTGAAATCCAGTTCATTCCACTCTATAAATAAACTGGGTGAGAATAAATAAAAGCTGCTATGCAGATGCTATAATTCATTAATATAACACAACCAGAAGCCACACAAATGTTTTATAGTTCCAGGCAAAAGTTTTTTGAACTTCCTAAAGCTTATTAAGACTTTGCAGTCCAAAGACAAAAAAATAAACTCAATTTGGTCTAAGCAATACATAAAAAACAAGTGTCATCCAGGAGGATCACTGAGCTAGCATCACACATCACTACCCAAGATCACCATGCAATGTCTTGTAAATATACAAGACTTGACTGGAATGACCGTGTTTGTATGGTTTCTCAAGCACACCAAAAGACAGACTGCAGTTTCAATAATGTACTGGTAACAGTCTCTCCATTGAACAAACAAAAAACAAAATTTTGACAATGCACTAGGAGTTCACAAGCACATCAGAAGACAAGCCACACATTTTGTATTAAGCAAGTTTCAATCTATTTTTTTTTTTAATTAAGAGGCAGAATAATCATAGCCCTAATCAGCAGCGAAGAGTGATGAACACTGAAACACTGGTAACTTCATGAACAGCAAAGCAGCACACTGGAAGTCAAAATCTCAGTTACAATATTTATCTAGAGACAGACAAAAGGCAAAGCTCTGTACAGTACAAAGGGCGCCGCCAATACACTACTGCTACACAGACACAACATTTATGGACTGCTGTCTCCATATTACACTGCAGCAGTCTCCAAACAAAATGCCAGTGCAGAAATGTTTAATGTTGAAAGCTGTAATATTATTAAAAAAATGGCAAGATGTCAGAAACAGCAGGGACAATACCACAGGGCCAGTAAACTAACAAATGAAGAATAACTAAAAATTATATAAAAAAACTTCATAATTAGTATTGTTTCATTCTTTGATGCTAGCTAAAAGTTCTTTTCGCAACACCTGCAATGTACCCAGAACTAACTCCTGCAATTCATATAGAGTTACATGTATCTGTAGCATATCTACAGTAAATAGAACTGCACATTTTTTTAGCCCCATTGCTCCTACTACTATTGGAACTGTCTGGGTATCATTTTTCCCCGCTGCCCTCTAACTTTTATGATGTAAGATTTTTTCTTGCATTATCCAGGTTATTAAGCATGCATGTTGTCAGTAGAGCTCAGTAAATGCCAAATAAAGTTTCATAAACTTTATCAAATGTATTGTTCCAATAAAAGGAATAACATAATTTAATTGTCTAGCTGATTAGTCAGGAATTATCAAAAGGCATGGTGTCATGACTGCCTGAGTAAACATTTGCTTGTTTATTAATTTTCTTGCTCAATGCTTTTTGTTGTCATACGTCTGAAGGAGCTTGGAATCTTTTACAAGGGTTAAAAGTGCAAGCAACTTATTCAAGAAAAGCACATGATGCTAGTATTACAAATTATAATACACAAAGCATACCTGGGCATTCAACCAAGATGATTGAATGCTTACACATTTTTTTATAAACTCAGACCAAACCCATCTTATTTTTTCCTGCTCCCTGGAGACCTTTTACATTATGAATCACAATAAGAATGAACCATGCACAGTGCATCTATGGTTGTTTGGTACCACTCTTAGATTATTTTAATCTGTCTTAAAGTAGGGCTCACCATATGGTATCTGATTTTTCCCTTCTACCTGTATTTTGGGGTACTGTAGATTTCTTTCTGCCATATTGACTCCAACCAAGCTCAGCTTGTCAAATTCTTTGAGTCAGTCACCAGAGCTGTGGATGAAGGGAAGGTGGTTCATACAGTCTACCTTGATCTGGCCAAGGCCTTTGATCCCATTCCCCATTCAGGAATCATAGAAAAACTCACTAAGCTGGGCATCAACCCGTATATCACTAGGTGGGTTGCAAACTGGTTCACAGATAGAACCCAGTGTGTGAAAGTTGCTGACTCCCAAGTCAGACTGCCGACCAATCACGAGTGGAGTCCCACAGGGTTCGGTCCTGGGTCCTCTCCTGTTTGGTATCTACTTCTCTGAAGTCCAGGCCAACAGAAAGGGACTCTGGCTGACAAAGTTCACAGACGATTGCAAGTTGGGAGCTGTTATTATATCCCCAAGTGATGTTGACATCCTACAGAAAGGCCTTACTGAGACCAACAACTAGCGTCAGAACGATTGTCTTAAGCTCAGTGCCAAAAAATACGTCATCATTCCCCTTGGGAAAACCCAGTTCCTTTGAATTACCACATCGATGGTAGTCCACTGAACACAGAAGGCATTATAAGAGATCTGGAACACAGGTTGACAGCAACCTCTCTTTTGACCCCCACATTGCTACTGTGGACAGAAAGTCCTTCTATGTGGCACATCTCATTACTTAGGTTTTGCATCCAGGAAGAAAGAGGTCATTGTCTCCCTCTACTCTTCCCTCATTAGGCCAATCATCGAGTACAATGCCCCATATGGCATGTATCTTACTAGACACCTGCAACAACTGGAGAAGCCACAAAAGTACCTCACAAAAAGGATCCTATGCCTTAAACACTTGTTCTATAGGGACAGACTCAAAAAACTCCAACTATTCTCTGTCTCATATTGTCTACTTAGAGGTGATCTCTGCTTGACTTACAAAGCCATGTCTGACCCAGCTCTGTTAGAAATGCTACATCTAAAGAAATCCCAATCCCTCTGCACCACATGCTCCAGAAACCTCAACCTCATTACCACAATCAACAGAACATGCTGGAGGGACAGGTTCATAACCCAGAGACTGCCCATGCTATGGAATAGACTTCCCATACATGTCAAGTAGAGCACCTCACTAGTCCTCTTCAAGAGAAATCTTGATGAGTGGATGGGAGATAGAAAATTCACCCCAGGGATCACTCCAGTGGCTCCACTCGACAGTCGGGTGGCAAAATGCCAGGGTTATCCTATGGGCTAGGCGTGTAAAGGCTCCAGGGCCATTAGCCTAGTACACACCTATGAACCTATAATGTTTTCAGAGCTGTAACAAAATTAATGTCTACATATAAGTAGTATTTGTAGCATGGAGGCCAGCTTGGCATCCTTCTGGTGATTTTCTAGTGTGTCTTAAAAAAGGGACACATTCAGAAATGCATGTACATATTTAAGATAATTGTTAAGTTGGGTGGAAGGGAAATAAGCTAATGGTTAAGAAGGATTTGCAGTTTATCTATTAAGTAAGGTAGTGGGTGTACAAACTGGGCTGATAGTTATTGAATGTTTTACTATTATTTTTCATGTAATAAATAGTAGTTAGGGATAGAGAAAAAGCTGATGTACAATTGCTGCTACTATTACTGCTTCTGAAAAAGAGATCTTGTGTGTTGCTGCTTTATCTTTTTGCAGTGAAAACTCATAGTGTAGCTTGACAAACATGTGCACCCCCACATTTGATAATTATATATAGCAGCTCTGAGATTGAGCAATAGTGGGGAAGAGCAAATTCTCTCACCCCATTGTACCACAAGCTTTTTGACTTTTTGGAATTTTCAGTTTAATATAAAGCCATTAAGCATTTCTGCCATTCAGCTTCATGAATGGCTCCACTATAAATTACTTGTGATATTTTGCTGAGTATTAATAACTGTAATACTGTAAAGCTAACTGATCTGCTGGGCAGCAAGTTTATTAGTGCTCTGTCCCAAAATATTTTATGATGTACCTTAGAAGGTTTATATGAGGTGTGGGCCAATAATGTTATATTTCCTCTAATGTAGCTTACCGTATGTATGTGTGTGTGTGTGTGTGTGTGTGTGTGTGTGTGTGTGTGTGTGTGTGTGTGTGTGTGTGTGTGTGTGTGTGTGTGTGTGTGTGTGTTCATTACTTATAGCAGGTGCTGTTCTGTGTGTTCATTGCTTATAGCAGGTGCTGTCACACCTGATAGCAGAGGAAGGGAACTCCTACATGAATATCTTCTAAGACATGCTGGTTGTACTTTTCCCTGGCCATGAACTGTAACCATTAATCAATGGATGATAAGTTTTACAGCAGGTAATAACAGACACTTCAGTAGTTACAACAGAAGAAGTAATAGTGAGAGCAAAAGCATTTTTTTATAAAATTACAGTAAAATGTACAAATAGCAGAAAACAATAGCAATTACTCAAACAACTTAAGGAAGTGTGATTTGGCAATCTTAAGTATTTACTTTTGCATGGATTGCACTGGATACAAGTAAAATACTTTTGAAACACAGGCTAGGAAACCAAGCTTTGCTGAGCTCTGGGAAAATGAACAGGAGACAATATGTAGTAAAGGAGGCTTACTCAAGAGCAATTCTGGTTTGCTGGATAGGCACTTTATCATGGATGTATGGAAAACGGGTTCCCATCAGCTGACCGAAGATGCAGGTTAGCGAATGTGACTTGGTCGAGCTGTAAACGCCGAAATGGCAAAATATCGAAGCGGCATGTAAGCTAATTCTTTCCCTGGGAAAGAATTCGCTTGGCCGCTTTGGTAGTTTGCCATTTTTGGCACTGTAGTGCGGTCTCAGAGTTGGTATATTTAAGTAGGGGGGGTGTGGGGGGCACAGCCCCCCACATTGGGGGGTATAGGGAGGCGAAGCCCCCCACTTAATATCATATATTAAAGTGTTTGCTTTTTTTTATTTGTTGGAATAGCGATTTTTTTTCCCTTGGAAAAAAATTGCTGTTCTGACAGTTCGGTTTTGTAAGCTTTCGCTTACATGGGGTCGATTAATCACCGTTCGCTAACCTAAGCATTCGGTGATCTAATATAGATCCTGGAAAACAATGGGTGGTAAGAGTTAATATGTTATACTTCCTCTAATGTAGCTTACAGTAAGAGTGTGTGTGCGTGCGTGTGTGTGTGTGTGTGTGTGTATGTGTGTGTGTGTGTGTGTGTGTGTGTGTGTGTGTGTGTGTGTGTGTGTGTGTGTGTGTGTGTGTGTGTGTGTGTGTGTGTGTGTGTGTGTGTGTGTGTGTGTGTGTGTGTGTGTTCATTGCTTATAGCAGGTGCTGTTGTGTGTGTTCATTGCTTATAGCAGGTGCTGTCACACCTGATAGCAGAGGAAGGGAACTCCTACATGAATATCTTCTAAGGCATGCTGGTTGTACTTTTCACTAGCCATGAACTGTAACCGTTAATGGATGATAAGTTTTACAACAGATAATAACAGACACTTCAGTAGTTACAACAGAAGAAGTAAATTATAGACACATTCATATGGTACAACTGAACTAAAACAAGATGCTATCTCCCCAAAGGTTCACAGTTTATTGATAAGATGGGGTAGCAGTTGAAATACTATGCTGTGGCTATAGATCAATAAATAAGGTTTATGTATTACAAAGTATACTAGAAAATCAGCAGCTATTATAGCTTAATAGAATCTTCATACTTATAGACACTTTTGATGTGATAATATTGTACAATCAATTTTATAAATTTTGTCTGCACATTATGCACATTCTCTTTCTGTAAATTTTATAGCTTTTAAAAATTCTCCATAACGTTACATAATAAGACATGATGGACCCCCCCCCCCCACTTAAATATACCAACTCCGAGACTGCACTACAGTGCCGAAAACGGCAAACTACCAAAGCGGCCAAGCAAATTCTTTCCAGGGAAAGAATTAGCTTACATGCCACTTCGATATTGTGCCGTTTCGGTGTTTACAGCTCGACCAAGTTGCATTCGCTAACCTGCGTCTTCGGTCAGCTGATAGGAATCCGTTTTCCATACATCCATGATAGAGTGCCTATCCAACAAACCAGAATTGCTCTTGAGTAAGCCTCCTTTACTACATATTGTCTCCTGTTCATTTTCCCAGAGCTCAGCAAAGCTTGGTTTCCTAGCCTGTGTTTCAAAAGTATTTTACTTGTATCCAGTGCAATCCATGCAAAAGTAAATGCTTAAGATTGCCAAATCACACTTCCTTAAGTTGTTTGAGTGATTGCTACTGTTTTCTGCTATTTGTACATTTTACTGTAATTTTATAAAAAAAATGCGTTTGCTCTCACTATTACTACTGTGAAACTATCTTAAAATTGCATTCTGAAAGGAATTCCCAGCTGGCTGTTTAATTTGTTTTTGGTAGCATTGCACTTATAGGTCTCTACTACTGTGTATTTACTTTAGAACGCCATTGTTTATTCATTTTTTGGCAGGAGGTAATTGCCTGGTCTATTTGAGTTAGGAAACAGAAAGGGCTCATAGTGTAATCATTTTATTGACCAAAGGTTCATCAATTAGTTTTCGTTTTTTTTTTCCTGTGCTGCTGTAAATTCAGCCCTGTGCTGTAACAGGCATCTAGATTGCAAATTTTCTCTACCAAATGGTGCATAAAACTATACCCTGCAAAGCAGTAAATAAAAAGCCAATATCATGCACACTGACAAGCTTAGAGCAGCTAGTTACAGTATTGAATGGCAATACCTCCTATAGATCTAGTAAAATTTGGTATTGTGTAAACATTAAAGTTAGTAGAACTTAATACTATTTAGCATAATCTGCCCCAGCAAAGTACCCTTATTAGTGTGCACCAACAAAGCACCCTTAATAGCCTTCTAACCCCAGTACACCACTCACTTGTAGCTCACCAATCAAAGGACTGGCCAGTATGGATATGCAAATAGCTAACTTTTCTGTAGCCAACTTGGTGGATATGGGCATCTTGAAATAATGTAGAAAGTGTCTTATGTTTACCTACAAACACTTATTCCTTGAAGGAACGGATAAAGTATGTGAGAGGTGTAGTTACGCAATGACACTGGCGGCTGAATGCTTGCATACAAGCACACATCAGTTTGTCAAAACCATGCACACAACACCCACCTCACATAGCACACAACACAAACACAGACTAATGTATGCTGAGGCATTTGAAAGAAATCATTCTAAACAATAAGTATCACCTAGACCTTCTGTGAGCAAAGCTATGTCTCAGAAAACCCAAAGGCACAAAAAAAAAAACCTAACACCATGCCTACAGTCGCACTCAATGGAGCCCCAAGCAGTAAGCCCCTAAATCAAAACAATATATATCACAGGACTCTTGTCATAGGGGACTCCATTGTAAGACTTACTGATGCCCCTCTAAACAGGTTGAACAAGGAGAAGATAATGGCTAGTTACATATCTGGAGCCAGAGTCTGCCAAATCATGCACACACTTAAGTCATTACACCACAGACACCATGATTCCATCATAGTCCATGTAGGGGTAAAAGGCCTGATACGTACCTCCCTGGACTATAAGAAGAGACTCATTATGGAGCTCTCAGACGATGTGTCTTGGGCTGTAATGAGCCTACCATTGAGCAGCATGTTACCATCACTGAGGATGATGCCACAGTATCAGCAAAAGGTGACTGATTTTAACAATTGACTATTTTTTCTGGTGTCATTTTAATTGACTGTCTTTCTGGTGTCATTTTAAGGGGATCCAGTATTTGCCATCTTGGAAGGACATGGTTAATAGACTACATTGCTTTGCCAAAGATGGTCTGTACCTGTCCCCACAAGGCTTTTGAATACTCATTAAAACTTTATCCACACCCATAGTGCCTATTTTAGGAAATGCCAAATTGACAAACTTACCGACATAGCAAAATAAACTCAAATAAACCTCAAGGTGCTATTGATCAATGCCAGGAGCCTAAATAAAAAGCTACACGCCCTCTTTGCAATCGATAATATGGACATCTGTACAGTTACTGAGACAGGGTTCAGAGCAGCAGAGAGTACCCCAGTACCTCCCAGACTTTTAGACCAGTAGTTGCATAGACAAAGGCTGTAGGTGTCTCAGTATGCATCAATAACCAGCATACATCTAGGTTGGTCAAACAGGATGCCATACTGGAGTTTCTCCACATGCAGATCACCATGATCATGATACATACTTGGACTTACTGG
Source organism: Protopterus annectens (assembly GCF_019279795.1). Lineage (NCBI taxonomy): Eukaryota > Metazoa > Chordata > Ceratodontiformes > Protopteridae > Protopterus > Protopterus annectens. The sequence continues at coordinate 128,166,894 of NC_056730.1, read as the reverse complement.
GGACACCATCCAACCTGACACTCTACTCATGGGAGATGTTAATTACCCCTCTATAGACTAGGAATCCTACATAGTCTCAAATTTATAGGTGCAGAGATTCCTGGATTTCATAAATACAAACAGCCTTGACCAAATACTGAATATGCCCACTACAGGCTCCAATATACTGGATCTTGTAACTTGTACTCTCAAAAACGGAAAAAGACTGCCCCCTCCCCAGTGTGTCATACTGCCTAGTAAGGTCCAACCATACTGTCTCCTTCAAAATCAAAATCAACTCTGTAACCCCAGTAAAAATAGTAACAGTTAGGAACTATTCCAAGGCAAAATACCTTTAATTAATTGGCGGATTGTCAAAATTCATTACACCTCCAAACCCCAAGAAAACAGCTGTTCTCAGAATTTCTGTACAACAATGTCAATGGCTGCAAAGAGCCTGCTGTTGCTACCAGAAGTAAGCACAGAATTAGCTCCAGAAAGAAAACTGCCCTGTTGGCATCCCAATTAAATAGGATACACAACAAAATGAGTAAAATTATGGCAAAAATCAGGAAGAGCAATTCCCATAAATATAAAAACTTTCTCATCAAACTAAATAGGGAACTAAGAGGGCTAATTGGGTCAAATAAAGCCAATCCTGAGGATAAGATAGCCACCCAGGTAAAAGATAACCCACAGTGCTTTTTTCAGCTTTGTCAGAAGTCTCAAGGGCAGTACACAGCAATGTGCTGAACTGGTGCTTAATGGTGACACTGCCATCGAACCTGATAATATAGCAAACCTGTTAGTGGACAAATTTGGTTCCCACTTTACCCCCCCCCCACCACACACACACACACACACACACACACACACACACATACATATACACACACACACACATACATATACACACACACACACACACACACACACACACACACACACACACACACACACACACTCTCTCCCTACCATCTCCCAAGAAATACCCTCAAGCATAACCCCTCCAACTATAACTAGGGAGCATGAACTGGCTACACTCACTAAAGCCAAGAACACAGCCTCATGGGCCCCAGTAACATCCTGGAATGCCTCCTGAATAGTCTAAAATATGACTTATCAGGACCCCTTAAGTCACTATTTAATTGTAGTCTTAAATCAGATTTTGTGCACTGAGAATGGAGAACTTTGATGGTTATTTGCCTTTATAAGGAAGGACCTTCAATAGTTCCTGGAAACTGTTGAGCCATTAGTCTGTCTAGTCTTATTTGCAAAGCCTTGGAAAGAATTATCATGGATATTACCAAGAAGGACATAGGCGACCTCCAAACCCTAGATCCATCCCAGTTTAGCTTTGTCAAAGGAAGGTCATGCTTACTGAACCTGGTGGATTTCTTTGAAAAGGTCACTAAGACAATGGATGAGGGGAAAGCAGTGCATACTGCCTACCTAGATTTGGCTAAAGCATTTGATACAATACTGAGCTCGGGCATTGTCAACAAACTGATTGCACTAGGCATAAACCCCTTTAGAGCACACTGGATAACTAGCTAGCTCACAGATAGAACGTAAGAGGTTAGGATGAGTGAGACCACCTCTATAGAGAGTCCGGTCAGCAGTGTAGTTCCTCAGAGCTCTGTGCTGGGCCTGTTCCTCTTTGACATCTACTTTTCAGAGGTCAAGGCCAATGTGAAAGGCCTTCAGCTGACCAGATTTGCAGATGATTTCATACTGGGAGCAGTCATTGAATCCGCCAAGATGAGAACACCCTTCAGGTAGGTCTAACACAGAGAACAACTTGGTGCCAAGGTCATGGCTTAAAACTCAGTGCCAGGAACTGCATTGTAGTACCTTTTTGGGAAGTTGTCCATCCCAGAGGTAACTACATCATCAATAAAACATTTCTAAAAGTTGATTCACTAGTCAGGGATCTGGGAAATCATGTAGATAGTATTAACCTAAACTTTGACCAAAGCATCTGACCTGTCATAGAGTATAATGCCCACCTTCAGTATGTACCAAACCAGACAAATGCAGCAACGGACACATCATCAAAGGTTCCTATAAGACTATAAGGGGTAAACACAATGTCCTATACTGATTGTCTCAAAGCTCTCTTTCTTTATTTAACATCATACAGATTTCTGAGAGATGATCTTTGCCTGGCATACAAGACATCCCTGGATCCAGTTTTGATAAACCTTCTACACATCAGTAATACAAATAGCATCAGAACTACTAGATCAAAATACTTAAATTCTGCTTGCAACATAACTAAGATGTAGAAGAGACTGATATGCTTCTCAGAGAATTCCCTTTCTCTGGCACATGCTCCCTATCCATATGAAATGCAACTTGTACCAGTTGATGGATAATCAGAGATTCTCCCCTGGTTTGGTGCCTATGCTTCTGATGACAGAGACAGTCAGTAAATCATCCCCTATAAAACCAAATTTGTGGGTCATATTTAGGTTGCAAAGCTAGGCATATAAGGGCCTTAGTAGTCATGGACCTAGTATACAGCTATGAACCTATGAACCTATGACATATGACACTGAAATTCCTGCTCCTCATGCCCCCTGCTAATTATATATATATATATATATATCTATATATATATATATATATATATATATATACCAAGAATGAGATTTTACAGGGTAGATGTACAACATTTAGGCCCATTTTAGGTAGAGCCCCTGTTGATGACCTGATTTCTAGGGATAATAAAGACACAGATTCCAAGAGGAATTTTTCAATGATTTTACTCTCTAATAAAGATTATTTTATTGTTAAGACTATCTTAAAGAAGATGTAGGATATTACATTTTTAAGAAATTGAAAGAACAATTTAGTGTGGCCCCAATATAGGACTGTTAAGAACCTGCTTGAAGGGGGAAATAATGCTTTCCCCTTTTTTAAGTCCAGTCACAGTAAAAGTAGGATGTTTAAATGTGGCAGGTGTAAGTAATATAAATGTATTAATGACAGCCCATATGTAAGGATTGTGGGATACAATATATCATATGCCCTGGTCACTATAATAGGGACACAATACAGGTAGTTTATTTGGCCATCTGCCCGTCTTGTCCTGCTTTCTATGTTGGAAAAACTAACAGGAGGCTTTGTGACAGGATTTATGAACATCTATATGATAAAAGAACAAAAAAGTAAGCAATGCTCTGTTTCAGCATTCTGTTCTTTCTGAGAATTTCAGGGTTTTTTTTTTTATTATTGACAGGATAGAGCTATCAGGAAGAGGAGGTGATGCTGAGCCCTTGTTCGAATTCAAGGAGCTTCTTTGACAACTGAGACTTGATGCTTGTAAGGTTTTTGGTTTAAATGAATATATTTCACTGACTAGTGTGCTTAGCATTTAATGCCTAGTTTCTTACAAATAATATTATATAATTTGTTTTTACAGTTTTTAAACCCCACATTTACATCAGGTTTTATATGTTTATAGGTATTTAAGCGTTTTATGTAACTATTTCACTGTATGAATTTTTAATATTCATCAGATGATTTAACAGCATTTTGTGATTGAATTAATTTGGGTTAGGGACATGGTTTATTGGTTCAACATTTTAAAGCATTCACTATTTAAGTATGATTTGTTGTGAAAATATTTACTCTGATGAAGTCCTTTGTTAATTCAGGATGAAAGTGCTTATGTAATAAAGTTTTAATTTTCATGATTGCACAAGTTGCCACAAGTTTTATTTTAGGTCCTCATTCTGTTCCATTCCTTTTTTGGAGTTATGTAAGTTAATTTACTATAACAGTAGATGTTGAAATGGTTACCATTGCAGTAGCTATATGGGTTATATCCCACCAAAGATGAACAGCCAACTGGCTTCCAGAGCTTCAAAGCATCTTCCATTTACACAAACTGTCAATCAGCTTGAGCTGAGCTGACTAAAAGACAAGTTTGGGCATGAAGCCCTTCAGAGCTTTCCTGCCAGCAGACAGAGGAAGGCTGAGCCCTGAAAGGACAGTGCTGGGAATAGTAAAAAATAAATGTCCACATCCTGGCATAAAAAAACAGACCAAAATGTAAGGGGGATGGAGCGAGTGAGTGGCTACTGCGGCAGTGATCATTCAGACATCGGCTACTATGGTAAGTTCAAATTATACAGCTGTACTATTTTCTTCATATTTATCTCAGTGGCATTACCTATATGGGTAGATTACCATAGCTAACAAATATTTGAGATGAGGAAGGAGAAGGGTCCAGGAGCCCCTTGAGAATAGTCCTATTAAAACTTGATCTAAACCTAGAAAAGGAATCAAGCTTTTAGTGTTTTGTAGAATCATGTACAGAGGACCAGGTAGCAGCTTTTAGAATACTTCTAAATCCAACACTTACAAAAATGCCATAGATGAAGCCAAGGCCCTTGTAGAGTGGGCCTTGACCCTGCCTGTAATAAACTTGTCATGATGCGTATAACAATAGTTAATAGCCTTAGACAACTATTTGGAAATAGTGCATTTTGACACGGGTTGTCCATTCTTAACTTCACAAGAAGGAACAATTGATCAGAACATCTGGAAGGTTTAGCTCTGTTAAGACAGTACCTGAGTTGTCTGCAGACATCCAAGGCGTTGGATATCCTTTCTCCTTCAGTTTTAAGTTCAGGAAAGAAAATGTGGAGATGGATAGTTTGGCTTAAAGTAAACATGGATACCACTTTAGGCATAAAAGGATTAGTTTTTAAAGAAACATATCCCCTATGGAAAATAAGGTAGGGTTCACAACATAAGAGCTTGAAACTCAGATACACTTCTCACAGAAGTCAACCTCTTCAGTAAAACTCTTTTCCATGTTAAGAACCTCAAGTCAACAAGATTATCTGGTTCAAATGAAACAAGTGTTAGTTTGTCTAACACAAAATTAAGATCCCAAGGAGGGGCCACTAGTTTACTTGGAGGCCTCTTATGCAAAACCCCTTTAAGAACATTTTGTCATGAGACTGCATTGAAAGAAGAAGATCCATTTGCAGACATGCTGAAATGGCTGATAAATTAATCTTGATAAGAATAAGAATGGTTATAGGATAGTAAAACACATACAAATTAATCGTGATAGAGGAATAAGAAAGGTCATAGTATAGTAACACACACAAATACTGTAAAACCAGAGAACAACTAGCTCTGAATGGGTGTTGGTTATATTGTTGACACCAACTAGAAAACCTTTACCATTTGCTGATATATGATTTTCTAGTAGCAGGCTTTGTTGTCTCCATTAGCACCTGCTGCACTTCCTCAGAAAACAGGTGCCTAAAAGGAATAAAGACACTATCATTCAGACAGTCAGTTGAAGATGATTAATGTTGGGGTGTATCAAACACCCCTGTTCTTGTGTGAGTAGTACCAGTCTTTGAGGAAGCTTGTGCAATTGACCCTGTCCATTTCCAAAAGAAGGGAGAACCATGGTTGCCTGGACCAAAAGGGAGTCATCACAATGATCTTGGGGGATTCCTTCTGAATCTTTAGATGTGCCCTGGATACTAGTGGAAAGGGTGAAAATGCATACAAGAACATTCCTTTCCAAAGAAAACAAAAGGCATCTGTCTTCCAGACCTTCTTGCGTGGAACAGAATTTTACCAGTTGATTGTTCAGAGAGGAGGCAAATAGGCCTACTTGAGGAACTTCCCCCAGATGGATCAAATCTTAGAAGACCTTAACTAGTTTCCATTCATGAGGGTCTGACCTTGTCCTGCTCAGCTTGTCTGCCACACAATTTTGCTCTGACAGAATGTAGGATGCCTATAGAGTGAGATTGTGCTCCGAGGCTGTATCCCAAGCTAACATTGATAGCGTGCTTATGGGTATGACCTGGTTCCCCCTTTTATGCTGATGTACCACATGACTTTGGTATTGTCTGTAACTACTTGAAGAGGTCGTGGAGCTCAAAGATCATTCAGACAGTTGACTGCCTTGATCAAAGAAGGATCTACTTGATATTTATCTGCTTGCATCTGTCCTTGCTGCCCCACACCCACTGAACTTTTATCCCTCCTGAAACTGCTCCCCAAGCAAAGTCAAAGCAGCTGTGGTGACTGACTACTTGGAGCAGGGATGGAGAAGGGAAAACCTGGATTTAAGGATATCTGTTGTCTCCCCTGAAGCATTTCTTTTCAGATAAACCCCAGTACTGGGATCTGAAAAGATAAAGGTTGCTGATGCTGGGGCCAAAGAGATTTCAGATACCACTGAGTCTTCCTCGTGTGGAGTCTTGCCAGAGTCATCATGAGAAACATAGATGACATGAGCCACAAAATTCTGAGGTATTCCCTCACAGTGACCAAAGTCTGAGTGGAAAACCTTAGAAATAAGTCTAGATAAAGATCTATTTTTCTGTGGAAGAAAAGCTCTTTAAACTGTGGTGTCTAGTTAACATCTGAAGAAAGCAATTCTGTGGAAGGGAGTCAAGAAGGACTTGAATGTTCTCATGGAATCCCAGCTTGTGCAAGAGATCTCTCTCCCAAGAGACTCCTTACATTTTGAAAAGGACTCTGCAAAGATAAGCCAATCATCTAAATATGGAAAAATGTGGATACCTGTAGCCTGCAAAGAGCTACAATTGGAGCCAGGCACTCTGTGAATACTTTTGGAGCAGAGGATAGTCCAAAAGGTAAGGCAGAGAACTGATAATATGATCCAGACACACAAAACCTTAAGAAATGCTTGAAGTCTGGATGAATATATATATATATATATATATATATATATATATATGCTGATAAGCATCTTTTAAGTCTAGTGTTGCCAGGAAACTTTAAAGAGGAAGAAAAGGTAACAGGTTTTGACATGACATCATTCTAAATGTGGGCACTATCGCAAACAGGTTTAGAAAAGAAAGATCTAGAACTGGTCTCAAAGCATTTTCTGTTTTTTTTTTTTTGGCACTAAGAATATCCTTGAATAAAACCCATTCCCCACCTGGGAAAGAAGAACTGGTTTTACCATTCCTTGGGACCACATGTGATGAAGAACAGGAGGAAACAAACTAGTCTAACCCCTGGAAAGGAGGAATTTCCTCTCACTGCCATATCTAACCCTACTGAATGATTTTCAGAACCCATTTGTATGAAACAATCTGTTGCCAAAGAGTTAAATGGAGATTCAGACTTTCTGGAAGATAATGTGGGCCAGGCTGGGAGGGGGGGTCTCCGATTCTTTTTGAATAGTCATTCAGACTTGGACTGTCTTTGTTTTTGGGATGTCTGAGACTTCTTTTAGGAAGCCCATTGCCACTTTTTTCTTAAATGTCTGTTTACCTGATTTCTGTTGAGACTGTTTATTCTGTTTTTTTTCTGCCAAAATTGGATGAGGAGAAATAAAATGCTATGGCAATCTGGAAATGGAGGGCTGAAAAATTGTAGATATTCCCTGGATCAGCTTGCATATTTCATTACACTTTTGGATCATCTCTGCAGCAGAGGTACCAAACATTAAATCTCTATCTAAGAGAGAATTTAAAATCTAATTTTTTAAATCAGCTGAGATTTTCTGGAAATTCAGCCAAGCAAACGTCCTTTAAACAGTACCAGTGTCCATAGCCCAAGAAGAACTATTAACAGAATCATAAACACACTGCAAACAACAAGGAGTGATATTTGCAATAGAAGGAACTAAGCTATTTAAAATATTTTTTTCTTCACAAGAAGAAACTGTAGATAAAGCATTCCTCATACTTTTGCAATATGTCAGAACAAACTTTAACATATGAGCCTGACAATTTAAAATTTTGAAAAATCAAAGTTGCAGAAGTATACAGTTTTTCTCCATACTTATGAATAAAGTTTCCCATCCTTATTATAAAGAATAGGATTGGATTTAATTAAGTGCTTATCATCAGTGGAGACAACTAACGCTAAAGCTGCTAGGTCAGATTTGTGAACAGTGTATAAACATTTAAAAGACTGAGGAACTTTATACATCCTATCTGCCTTTCTAGGGATAGCTGGACGACTATCAGGAAAATTGCAGGTGGTAAGACACACTGATAATGGGCAATTTCAACTACCCCACTATTAACTGGGAAAACTACTCATGTACCAACTCTTTTGCTCACCGTTTTCTGGAATAAATAAATTCCAACACCTTGGATCAACTTATCCATACCCCCACCAGGGGCAGCAATATCCTAGAATTGGTCATTAGTCTCAGAGGAGGATACTCTTTAGTGGCATTCAGTGGCAGTAAAGCTCTGAAGGGCTTCATGGCCAAACTTGTGTTTTAGTGTGCTCATCTCAAGCTGCTTGACAGTTTGGGCACATGGAAGGTGCCCTGAAACTTTGGAAACTAGCTAGCTGTTATATCCTTGACAGGATATAACCTATCATGCTAAGACTACTGCAGCACTGATCAGTATGAAGAATGTGTGTTGTATATATCTCCAAACATTTTGAGATGAATGGAAGAAGCAACCTATGAGCACTGAGGGACATATATTAACTCAGAGATTTTATAGCAGCTGGAATGAAGTCAGAAGTGATATGAGTTACCTTGGCAGCAAGTCTATAGTCAGAATAAAAAAACATACAGATGGGCCACAATATTCTCCAAAGTGCTGCAACCAAATCTGTACCCAGCAAATAATTACAAGCATTCCACAGCAGGTTGTCTAAATGCCAAAAATTTGATGACATAAAAGCCACTATAAATAGAAAACGTTTACTGTTGCCCTCCGTTGCCGGCCTTAGGCATAGGCCAACTAGGTGGCCACCTAGGGCGCTGGTCTAGCAGGGGCACTTTTCCAGTATTTATTTAGTATAGGTAGACCAGGATGGGGGCACCAGGTAATGTGATGGGGGGGGTGCCATGGAGCCCTTTTGCTTAGGGCACCAGTTGACTTAGGGCCGCTCCTGTTGCCCTCCATAGTAATGCAGCCATGAATGGAATAGAGCTATCTAACCACAAAACCTCTTAATAAATATGTCCCATCAACAAATCGCCGTTCACAAATTGATAGACCCCTTATGTTCTCACAAGCGAACAAAAACAAAATGCTTATGGTTAATCTCACCTCCACAAGATGGTAATACATAAATGCATTAGCATGCAATGGCCACTGTGATGGCTAAGTCTCATCTATACTTTGTAGAACCACATTACCCTGTGTTTGGGCCCTCACCATGCGACTGACAGAATGACAAATGTCATTTCTGGAAGGCCTAAACACAGACACATTCTGTGGACAGTAGTTGAAGCATTACTAACAATCTCCTAAGGGTAATCACAACAAACAAGATGCTTTAGACCTCATGTTATCTCATATCCAGATAATAAAACAATAATCAGGCAGTTGCTGATGAGGGGAAGACGTCAAGAATGGATCTTCTTGGGAAGTGCAGTGTTACAGGACATCTTTTACTTACAGCCAGTCTTCTATTTGCAGCACCAGCAGTACCTGAATGTGTATTTTAATATCCTTAAGAAGTATTTTGCATATTAATGTCTATTAAATAATGAATACGTAATAGTTTTGTTTTCTCCCCAAAACAATTTTTTACAGTTAAAAAATCATGTTCAAGAATTTCATGTGAACTACATCACAAAATGATATATATATGTGTATATATATATATATATATATATATATATATATATATATATATATATATATATATATATATATAAGTCAGTGATATAAAGAGTTCAGAAATGTATTTTCCATATCTTCATCTTCAATCTTTTTATTATATGCTGTTCAGTATTCTTCATATTTATAAATAACCATTTTTTTCAGTAATGATTCATTTTTATTTCTTACAGAAGCCTAAGTAAAATGCAACATGAAAGCAATACACTAAGGGCTGTAACATATTCAAACCATTCCAATAAAATCAAGAGTCAGACATTAGGGAGCTGGCCAGTGATCATGTACAGTGGAGGTCAGTGTCATAGTCCTCCAGACCCTTGGTCTGTAAGCAGCCACCTGATTTACAGTGCCTGCCTGGACAGGGAATGATATGCCATGCCCACTCACATCATACTAACTCAGTGGTACATGAAGCACATAACAGTCCATAGTGTCCTCTTCCATGAGCAATCACTTACTCACCTGTAGGTGGCAGTGATGTGCTAGGACAGATTAACTCCCTCCTCCATGATCGGTGAGTGGACAGTAGCCACTCAAGCTAATCCGCAGGTCACCTGTGTCATAATCAAGGCTTCATCCCCTCTACACAAGTGAGTCCCATCATCACTAGTTTTGTCATAATTTAATAACAGTGCTAAAAATCATAACCTTTTTTGCTAATAAACATATAGTATATAGGGACATAATCTGTCTTTAGCAATAATATAATCTACATAATTGAAATTAAACTCTGTGATCAGGTCTTTTATCACAACCAGCTTGTTACATATTCAAGAAAAGGATGTTAGAGAATTCACCTCAAAAGTGAAATATGTTGATTTTATTGGATATATGTTTGGTTATCTATATGTTTTAATCTACCAGTTTTAACATTTAAGTATACCTCCCCCCCTTCAAGTCCATAATCACATTCTGTCCTCCAGATGACCAAAACTAGAAACCACAGTAAAGATTAGCTTGTATGTGTTTTTTTCAAAATATGTATTTCTGGTATGAATCTGTAACTTTTGCCTGTTGTTTACATGGAAGTCATAAAGCATAAATTCCCTGTAAAAACTGTATGTCATTGAATTAAGTATTTTTCTGTTTAAAAAATCAAATCACATATTAGTTTATTCTGGAAATGAACCAGGGATATAACTTTCTAAAAAGAACCTATGCTGAAAAGCAGAATTATATTATTCTACAAAGTTTTTTTCAGTCTGTAGAGTTTGTCATGCTTTGAATTAAATGCAATTTCAGCAGAAAATATCTTTGTTCAAACAACAGCTGTTGTTATTTTGGACTGCAAATTTAAATTGCATATCTCAGCATTAAAACAACTTCTGCAAATATCTTTGTTTTATTATTTATTTATTTATTTATTCATTCTTGGTTTGCAGAATAAACTGCTAGTCAGAAACCCTATTAAGAACACAATTTTCACTTTCTTCTTATTTTGGCATTGAACTTGGAGGCTATGTTTTCTTTCTCTGTATTATTGCTTGAGGGGCAAAGAAAGGAAAACATTTGTCCTAAAAGAAATCTGAGTTATAGGATTTTTTTTTCAAATATCGATGCCTATACTGTAAAAGCATTACTTTTAATCCAGGTGTCCTATTATTTCTTAGGAGTCTCATGCATTACAATTCAGCTCCCACCCATCCACCAGCTTGAACAAACCTCCTTCAAACTATTCTAATTATTGTTGTCATTTCTTGGGGAACATGATCAGTCTAAAAGTGAAAGACTAAACCGAAGAAAAAAGTCATAGTCAAGATTAGGAAGAGCTATGCCCAGCAAGATAAAAACACTCTCATCAACCTAAACAAACAAGAAAGAGGGCAAATTAAGTTTACTAAAGCCAAATTTGAGGTAAAGATAGCTGCTATGTCCAAAATCTCCAATGCAGCACACAGCAGTAGGCAGAACTGATTGTAAATGGAGTCACCTAGACAGAGCTGGAAGATACAGGAAATCTGCCAACAAATTCAGCTCCAGATTTACCCCCCCCCAGGCCACCCCCCCCCAGGAAATACCATCAAACAACCCCCCCCCCCAACTGTCACTGGGGAGGTGGTCCTAGATGCAGTCTCTAAGGCCAAAAACACTGCATCATAGGATTCAATAATATCCCAGGATGTGCCCCAAATAGCCTAAACCATGACCTATCGGAACCACTACAGCCACTGTTTAAATATAGTCTCCAGACAGGCTTTCTGCTATGTAAATGGAGAACTGCAACTGCTACCCCTCTGTACAAGGAAAGGGGATCAATGGATTCTGGGAACTGCAGACCCATAAGTCTGACTAGTCTCATATACAAAGTCATGGAAAGAATTACCATAGCAATGATTAACAAGAGCAGAAAAAACTTCAAACACTGGTTTTAACCACCCCAAGACACTAACATCCTATGGTATGGGCTAACATCGACAAATTGCTATTGCCAATGCCACAGTTTAAAACACAATGCCATGAAATGCATAATAGTACCCTTTGAGAAATCAACCTCCCTAGGAAATAACCTCATTGATAACAAGGATAGAACCAGTAGTCAAAGATTTGGGTACTTATGTAGATAGCAAACTGGTTTTTGAACAAGGTGTGTCGATCATTCTGTGTTTCTCAACTTATAAGCAAGGGCATGGCATCTACATCCAAGGAAGTCATTGTTCCACTGTATTTGGACCTCATCACACAGTATGTATTTAACCATGCGCATGCAAATGGAATGCCCACAGAGAGGTGGTTCCATTTGAAGCAGCGCTCTTCCCTAAACTATTCAAGAGAAACCTGGACCAGTGGATGGGAAATTGGAAATACACCCCAGGTCTAGCAGGCATGTCTGTAATGGACAGATACAGCCTGTAAATCGTGTCCTAGCTTATATAACCCCATTAAAGTATTCTGTTAAAGCACATAAACTTGCAAAATACAACTGAGATGCTTGGCTAGGCTTATAAAGACACCAGTGGCCATTAGCTTGGTGTATACCTATGAAGCTAAGAAGGCATATATATATATATATATATATATATATATATATATATATATATATATATATATATATATCTTGCTATATACTGTCCACCATTAGAATAAGCCTATTACCACCACCTCAGACTGACACAGAATGCAACTCCCAAAACTGTATTAACATCAGTATTAAACAGTTATGTGACACCATCAGGACTGTCTTACAGTGTACATTATGTGTGTGTTACAAAATGGAGGACTGGAGAAAGTATTTAGGATAGAGGATGGGCAATGGCAGTGGGGCACTTGTCCAGAATACAGTTTTTGGATAAAGTAAGGAGTCCGCTTAATCCAGAGGCAAACTTTGTACCAAACAAGGGCAATGTACTTCAGAGTGCTTCTATATTTTAAATAGTTTAGTATTTGGATCAGGCAGTTTCTTTAACTATTATCTTTAGTAAAGACTGAGAATCAGATAAACATTTGCAATGAAGTCTATTTGTACAATTTAATCTCCTCTGACTGTTACTACAGAGCTACCTTTCTGTGTTAGTACAACTGTGTGTTTTGAATAAACCCTCGGATTCAGAAACATTTTTTCACATTGTGTTAAGCAATTCTCTGCAATGAGTGGCCACAAGCAGAGTGTGGGGGATTTAGATACACACTGAGTAATGAAGCCTATGAGATCCCACAGCACACACAGTATGCTAATTCTGGTGTAATGACATATTAATGGGCAACATTATTAGAAAGAGGGACTCCATGGATGCAAATGAGGGTAAACAACATGGTGGAGCAATTCAGAATTGTATATATTCATGGCTAAATGCACTAGATCCAGTTATTAACCACTAAACTCCTGGAGTTGCAAGAGGTTAACCATGGAATGATGTATGCTGTAGCCTTAGCATTAGCATTAACAAACCTGTATATGCAAAAGGCTGTACTCACCTCTGGAAGTCACTGTTTGTATATGCCTTCATCCCTGGAAGCACTGTGTACGTATCTCTCAAATGTCCAGATTTTTGCAGAATGCCCAGATTTTTGCCTCATGTTTTTGGTCTGTTCCTCATAAAATCTGTAGTTGTCTGGTAAATCTATCAGGACTAAATTCACTAAATAATGACAAAGATTTGACTTTCACACTTCATATCCTTCAAAAAATGAGTGGTACCACAAAATCTTGTATTCTAGCAACTTTTTATGTTCATAAGAACAGTATTTAAAATGTGTCCTTGTTTAGCGGTCTTCATTTCCCCATTATTATTGGCTTTGTTCAGATTTATTATACTAAAAAGTTGAGAGGTATGGCTGTGCCATTCATCTGTCCCTAGCATGTCATGCCCTTCATGACACCGACATTGTGGACTGTTTTTGTGTATAGAGTCACCATGCTGGAGCTGGTCAAGATACTGTATGTCACCCTCATTTGCAGGCCTGTGGGATCTGCAGAGAACCTATCCATGTGGATATCAAGGTGTTTTTGGCTCTGAGAATACTCAGTGCCATCTTAATGCATGGGCACACTGGACAGTTGCCCAGTAGCCCCACGAGCATAGGGGCCCCATGCTAATCTATGTATGTTGTGACTTGCTGTCACTAAATAAATAAATACTACACGATACTAAATTATAAATATTTGAAGATTTATGAAAATTAAGAAAATCATAAATATTAGAAAGCATTGTACAGTACAGCATTGATCATCCAAAATGTCAATTATTATAACGCAGCCTTTCTAAAATGTCAATTATTGGAATGCAGCAGCAGCCTTCCTAAAAGTTGCATCTGTACGTGCGTCACTTATGCTTCCTACCACGCAGAATTTAACATTCCGTTCATTGACTTGCGGCTTCCCACGGTTCCACTTCTGCAAGGAAGTGCCATCTTAAGTGTGTGTGTGTGTGTGTGTGTGTGTGTGTGTGTGTGTGTGTGTGTGTGTGTGTGTGTGTAATATGTCCCATTTTCATTTTTAATCCTGTGAGTGGTTTTGTAAGAAGGGGTCCCAGTGCACTCCGAATGTACTGATTCATTAGTTACGCGATAAGTCTTTCTATGGCTTTACATATGAGGCTGGTCAGACTTCTAATTCTGTAATTGCCTAGGTTTGTGGAAGGTCCTCTCTTATGCAGGTGAGTGACTGTAGCAGTTTTCTATTTGCTTGGTACAAAACCTGTATAGAGGATGACACTGAACAGTGTTGTTAGGGGTGTGCCTAAATTGTGCTTCATGGTATTTAAGATGCATCCAGGGATAGTGTCAGGACCCATCAATGCAGTATTTGTAGCTTTTGATAGCACTTTTAGGACTTGGTCTTGTGTGATAGCTTGAGGCAAGCCAGTTTCAGGTATATATCTTGAGGGACAGATGGAGGGAGAAAGGGGTAAACTTTGAGCGAAATTTATCAGCCAGCATGTTCCATATATCTTCAGCCTCATCGAATAATAATGAGTCATAATGACATCATATTAATGGATAAGAGGGTTGGTTTCACAACAATTGCTGCAGATGTGATGTTCATTGTGTTTCACTGTTGCAGTCATTACACTTGGGTTATCCTGCTGGCAGGCTAACCGCAGTCGGCTAGGGTTACAAAGTCTAGGTCTGGCGTCGGTTGCTGTCACCTCTTCCCTGACATCAGTGCGCCAGGGGTATAAAAGATGCAACCAACGCCATTTTTTTCTGTCTTTTTTGCCGCACGGTGCCCGAAGCAAAAGCAGTTCACAAGTGCCGGTCGGCCGACTCCTGAGATTTTCGAAATCGAGTTTCAGAACTGAAGTCTTCAGTAAAGCTAAGTACCCCATTGGGGAAACTTTTTCTTGCTTCAGACCGATGTCAGTAAAAGTTAACAATTGTATTTCTTGTGGGAAGCAAATACCTCATAAGGACTTTCACTCTTACTGTATTCCTTGCCTAGACCCTGACCACGACGTTACTAGTTGTCGGTTTTGTGCTAGATTCAACAAACGCACTATTAAGCGTCAGTTTGATTTTGCTTTACACTACTTTGGCCGAAGATTTAACTGCATTATGCCGTCGGAACAACCGACGACCAGAATTCATAAAAAACGCAAAGACAAGGACAAGGACAGGCATCCGAGGTCCAAAACCGGCGAGGAAGCCTCTTCTAGGCCAGTCGCCAGTTTGCCGGTTCACAGTTAGGCGCTGCCGCAGCCCCTGACACCCGCTACCTCAGAGCCACAGGCCGTATCCGACTCCCACGTGGAGACACCTAGACCTCTGGAAACTCAAGATATTGGCCCTGCGGAAAATATTCCCTCAGATGGGTCTGGAGCCGCTGAGCAGGTATCGGCTTCTGAGGGTGTTTTCAGACCTTCACAGCTTACTATTAAGTCCATTGCAGCAGCCAAGGCAAAGTCAAAAACACCGTTAAAGACAAGGAAACAAGTACAGCATTCTCCTGGACAATCATCCATGCCAAAGAAACAGATGCTTAAAATGGCCGAAGACTTAATTACCTTGATCAGGGGTTCCCATCCCCCTCCTGATAAAAGGCCTAGGCAAGACACTGACTATGATTCCTCTGACCAGGTTTCTATTTCCTCTGATTCCTCTTCAGATCAGGGATATTCTCTCCCTCCTTATGAGGACTCTGATACAGAAGAATCTATACCTTCAGCCTCTCCACCCGAGGATTATTCTTTTGGGGAAACCCTGCACACCATGAGGAGCATTTCCATTGGGAGAGCCAGGATTATTCAGAATCCAAGAAAAGGCTCAGAGATTTTATTTTATTGCCTCAACACAGGCCCCTGGCTATCCCCCCTGTGCTTGATATTGTTGACGATGTTTTCTCTGAATCCAGTCTGTCTCCTGATTCTTTACCCCCTGCACCAGTCAAGCCAGACAGGTACTACAGGGTCCCTGACTCTCATAAATTTCTTTATAAAAACCCTGCTGCTGACCCAGAAACAATTTCTCAGGGTCCCAAAGGGGTTAAGACTTCCACTGCTAAAATTCCTGTCCCCTCTGATAGAGATTCTAGAGCTCTGGATAGATGGGGGAAAAAAGTTTACACTTCTGCTACTTTAGCTGTAAGGGCTTTAAACTGCCAGTTTCACATGCTTAAATATCAACAGTACCTCATGTCTTTATTAAAACAGAAAATGCTTACAAACTCAGAAAATCCTGACAGTAAGAAAATGCAGGATTTATTGCATGCAGCTGAACAAGTTGGAAAGCATACTCTACAATGTGATTTTGATTCATTAGAGGCTTCTTGTAGAGCCGCAGTTACAGGCTCTGTCATTCGAAGGTATGCTTGATTGAAAGAACAAAGTTTACCTGAACATGTTAAAGTAAAATTATTGGATGCTCCACTACAGCATGATACTTTGCTTGGTGTTAAGGCAGAAGAGGTGTTAAAGAAAATGGAGGATAAAGCAAAATTAATGCAGACAGTAAAGGATTTCTTACAGGTTCAACCACCTAGGTTTAGCAGAAACTGGCCTTCAAAAAATTGGTCCTTTCCGGTGTAAGACAGGCCACAAAGAGGCAGATACAGACACCCAAGAGGCAGATCTCAGCCCCAAGGCAACTACAGACCTAAACAATGGGGTGCTTCAGTCCCCAAAGGAGGAGAAGACAAATCACAACCTTATAGGAAACAGTCCCAATGACTTCCCTCTACAAATGCCAAGCACTTACCTTTTGGCAGCACCCCTAGGGGAAAAGCTAGCACTTTTCTCACAACATTGGCACATAATCACCCAGGACAAATGGGTACTGAATATTGTTTCTCAGGGTTACAGGTACCACTTTCACACCCTTCCAAAATCAAAAGGTATGCCAGACCTGCCACAAAACCAATGGGCAGAGGCACAGAAACAAATTGCTGCTCGCATGGACATGGGAGCTATTCAAAGAGTACCACAGCAAGAACAGGGCAAGGATTTTACTCAAGACTTTTCCTAGTACCTAGAAAGGACAAAGCCTGGAGATCAATACTGGACCTGTCAGTCCTAAATACTTTCCTGGATGTTCCAAAATTCAAAATGTTAACACTGCAACTTCTACCCATGCTGGGCAAGAAGGCTTGGCTAGTTACTTTGGACCTCAAGGAGGCATACCTGCATGTCCCAATCAGACAACCTTGCAGAAGATACCTCAGATTCATAGCTGGCTCAATGCATTACCAATTCTGTGCACTGCCCTTTGGCTTATCTACTGCGCCCATGGTCTTCACAAAATGCCTGGCACCAGTAATTGCATTTTGCAGACAAAGAGGAATACAAATATATCCCTACTTGGACGACTGCCTTATTCAAGCAGAGAGCAAGGACATTCTTCTAAAACATCTGGCATTTGTAAAAAGATTACTAATTTGCCTAGGGTACACAGTAATCGAAAAGAAATCAAAACTAGTGCCCTCTCAAGAGATAATATTCCCGGGTGCAAGCTTAAATACAACTACCCAGATGGCTTATCTCATGCCAGACAAGCAAAGGCAACTGACTCATTACTTTCAAATGATGGCAACAAAGACCCAGCTCCCTGCAAGAAAAATTCTGCAGGCGCTGGGCTTCATGGCATCCTGCATTCTACTAATTCCATATGCAAGACTGCATATGAGGAAACTACAATGGTATCTAAAAAGTGTTTGGACTCAACATTGCCACAGCCTGGAAACAATAATTACTTTAATTCCCTGCCTACAACAGGAGTTTTGATGGTGGTCCCAGGCCTGTCACCACAACAGGGGACAGCCTTTCACCTTACCCACAGCCAGGCAGACAATAACAACAGATGCATCGGATTATGCTTGGGGGGCACACATGGCAGGAAAATGTATTCAGGGCACGTGGCCCAAGGAACAAATACATCTTCACATCAATCAAAAAGAGATGCTAGCTGTACAGAATGCCCTGACAGCTTTCAAGGACCTACTACATCCCGGACAATTATTACTAAAGACGGACAATACCACAGTTATGTGGTACATAAACAAGCAAGGAGGCACGCATTCCTACCCCCTCTGCAGGAAAGCCATGACTTTGTGGAACACAGCATTGACCTATCAAGTACATCTGCAGGCACAATTCCTGCCAGGAATGAAAAATACACTGGCAGACGAACTAAGCAGAAATCTCATGGATCCTCACGAATGGAAACTAAATCATCAGATCTTCAGCATGATAACAAGGAAATGGGGACGCCCAGACATAAATCTTTTTGCCTCCCCTCACAACTGCCAACTACAGAAATTCTGCACAAGAACTTATCACTCACAAGCATGGAAAGTGGATGCTCTATCATTCAGCTGGAAAACCCTGACAGTTTATGCCTTCCCTCCACTGCCTCTTCTTCCCAAGGTGCTCCTAAAAGTCAGACAAGGGAGGCCAAAAATGATCCTGATTGCCCCAGACTGGCCACGCCAGCACTGGTACCCAATCCTAAAGAGCTTGTCTCAGGGCTCATCCTGGCCTTTACCTCAAATTCCTCATCTGACTCAACAAAACAATCAGATTCTGCACAGTCAAGCCAGAACCTTAAATCTGGATGCATGGCAGATAATATAGCCACTCAGACCACACCTCTCTCTAAAGCTGTTATGGATGTCATTTTAGAAGCCAGGAGGCCCAGCACTAGGAAATCTTAAGCAGAAAAATGGAAGAGATTCTGTGCTTGGAACCAGGCACAAGGACTCAAACCACTTGTTCCAAATATACCTCAGATTTTACAATACCTAACTGAGATGCTGGGCAAAGCCTATCCTTCTCATCTATTAAGATCCATGCCTCTGCCATTTCAGCTCATTACAATATGGAACCTCCTATTTTTTCACATCCACTACTAAGGCAGTACCTCAGATGGGGCATAAAACATACCTGGGACCTCAGTTTTGTTTTAGAAAAGCTCACACTGCCTCCTTTTGAGCCAGCCAGCACAACTGATATAAAATTCTTATCATGGAAAACTGCTCTGCTCCTAGCAATAACTTCAGCAAGAAGAGTCTCAGAGTTACAGGCATTAATGGCAGTGGAACCTTTCATCATTTTTCACCAGGACAGGGTCTCTCTAAGGACAAACCCAACATTTATGCCAAAGGTGGTTTCCAGTGTGGCTCTTAACCAAACCATTCATTTGCCAAGTTTCTACCCAAATCCCTAGAATAAAGGGGAGAGACTTCTGCACGCTTTGGACATACATAGACAGCTACGATTCTACTTGGACAAAACAAAAGCTTTCAGAAAAACTGAGCAACTGTTTGTAGCTTATGCTGCAGGATCACAAGGAAAGCCTATCTCAAAGCAGATGATTTCAAAATGGATAGGACACTGCATTCGCTTCTGTTATGCACAACATGGCAAAACAGTGCCTAAGGGCATTAGGCCACATTCTACCAGAGCAGCAGCCACTTCAGCAGCCTTTCTCAGAGGAGTACCAACCAAAGACATTTTAGAAGCTGCAACCTGGAGTTCAGTGCACACTTTCACCAAGCACTACCACTTACCTCTCTACTCTAAATCCAGAGCAGGCTTAGCCACTGCAGTTCTGCAGGGCCTGGTAGCCTCTCCTCATCCTATTTAGGCCAGCCACCCAACCTCAGCTTTGGGATTCAACCCAAGTGTAATGAGTGCAACAGTGAAACACTATGAACATAGTACAGTTGTGTACCTGCCATAAATGTAGATGTTCGAGTGTATTCACTGTTGCAGTCCAGGTTACCCACCCATCATCCCCCTTTTCATTGCTGGGGCTTTTCTGTACTTCCCAACTCTATACAACCTATGTGGTGTATTTGCTTGTAGATGAAGGAAATGTTTATTTTAGTACATGCATGCTTTTTGGCATACTTTTTTACAGCCTTCCTATTTGGGGGCACCTGACATCTGGGGCAAGAAAAACTGAAGAAAATGGCGTCAGTTGCATCTTTTATACCCCTGGCACACTGACATCAGGGAAGAGGCGACAGCAACTGATGCCAGACCTAGACTTTGGAACTCTGGCCGACTGCGGGTAGCCTGCCAACAGGATAACCCAAGTGTAATGACTGCAACAGTGAATACACTCGAACATCTACATTTATGGTAGGCACACAACTGTACTTTACGTAATATCCATAAATGTATGTGGTATAGAAGATTGGTGTAACTATGTAATTATATGGTCATGATGCTGTTGGGCTTTGGGACGGTTAGGCTGTTAAATACAGTAGAATTGTAATATGCAGTGAAGCCAGTAGACATTGATTTGCTATAATATCAGTAATTCACATTTATTGTGGAGATAACAGTTCTCACTGGCATGCCTATGCATACAAGGGTCACAGCAGAAATGTCCTTGAAAGTTTCTTTTTTTTTTTTTTTTTGCAATATATGTGTTAATTTCAGTAGATCTGTAATAAACAATACATATTGCTTTGGAAACCAAAACCACAGAAAGACATGTTGCTAATACTGATGAAACAATATACTGTAGTAGGAATGGAAAAAGTGAAATGCTTGCATTAGACATTGTACCTCTGAAGTGCAATCAGACTACAGTTAAGACAACTGAGACAGGTCTGTGTTATGAGTTGCAACCAAGCTAGTAAAATGGAATACATTTTTAGAAAAAAGGGAGAGTGAAATTCCTGCTTGAATATGGAGGCATGATTTCCCTTAAGCTCTCACTTATGCATAACATTAGTAGCAGTCAAAAAAATGAAGGTAATATGTAGAAACTAAGGCAGCTATAGAAAACTTATTCCATTTTGTGTCTGTAACCCTAAGTTGACTTATTATGTCATATTAGTAAAGTATTTTACCCATTTTGAAAAGTAGTGGAACATGTGGGAGGAGGGAGAGTCTACAGATATAATGGGGCAAGCAGATATATTTATTCCCATACTTCTCACCTGCCCAGATTTTGGAAGGTTTCTAATTTGTTCTTAAACTTTTGCTCCATCCCTCCTAAAACTAAGAATTATTTTAAGAAGTTCTAAGTTAATTGAATCAGCATTTGAAATTTGTCCACAATTTGGGACCTTTCCAATAATTATGTTTTGCTTTGTCTTTAACTCTAGAGGTAAAAGTAATTTCAGTTTATGAATGGGGGTGGAGGAAAACAATGCATTGATTCTTACATAATGATTCAGAATCAAAATTAGAAGGGAGTTGGCACAGAAATTACAATAGGACCCAGAGAAACGCTGCAGCCTCCTTGGTTGCAATCGACTATACAGACATTCAGTTGCTGAATACTGTTACTGCATTCAAACTCTGATCTTAAGTGCTTTAGTGTTATGCATGTGGTATATCCAGCATTAGCATTCAGAAATGAATGGCAATACTGTCTGTGTTCATGGTGAGGCATGAATTGCTCTTTGTGAGGTATTGTCCTGTAGCATGTTACTTATAGCTTCATAGGTTTGCACTAGTCTAGCTTATGGGCCATTTTAACCCTAGCCAATCCTTCTTATAAAGGTAATAATCAAACCCTGTACTTTTTTTGTGATGTAAACATATTGACTGCTTCGCTAACCACAAACCTCAAATACTAGTCAATCAGTCTTTAGACTATTACATGCCAAACCAACAAGCAGCCAGTGAGTGGCAAAAGACAAGAATCAAATGTTGTACCTTGGGTATATCAGGAAAACACCTTAACCATTATGCCAACCCACAGCTTGCTGCATTCATAGCAAGCAGTTTGCTACAGTTTAAAGAAAAAAAAACATTTTTCATTTTTTATTATTATTTTTATTATTTTTTTATTATTTTTATTTTTTGTTTTGCTCCTTGACCTAAAGATGAGGGGAACACTTCAGACTGGAGACCATCACAATGTGCCATGCATCTTACCTCTGGCTCTGAGAATATTTTCTGTTATCATAAGCATACTCCAGTGAGTAAGCAGAGAATCTGAGACAAACAGAAACAGAAAGGCATTTGAGTGAGAATTGTAAGAACAATGTGAGGACAGAAGATGAGATAAGTAGGAGCATGGTGCTCTGAACTATTACTGGCAGTCTGACAATAAATGTGCAATCAAATATGGACTGTAAATATCAGGAATTTGTGAACCAAGAAAAGAATACAACTGACAACAAATTTTGTTTTGATATAACCCTTAGAAAAGGCAAAATAGAGAAAGAAAAGGGAAAAAAAACTGAAAGGTTAGTATATACATATTCTAAGAGGGAGAACAGTATTCAAGAAAAGCATACACTCTAGAGGTTTGTGGTAACAGCCAAGAAAGACAAAGAAGTTGCAGTAAAATTGTTAGTGGGAGCAGCCACACCTTCTACCACAAGGCAAAACATGAAAGAAAGTAATCCTGAGTTAGTGGACTTAAAGGTAAGCCACATAAACTTTAAAGAGGTACAAAGGAAAGGTGATACATTAAGGAGGGCAACAGAGAGAGAGAGAGAGGGAGAACATAATGTTAGGTTGTTAGGGGAAGACAGTGAACAAGATGCTGCCATAACTTCTTTCCACTATTTTGAGTTTAAAAAAAGGATCTATTCTATACACTAAACAAATAAAAGGAAGAAATTAAGTTTCAGTTGAAAGTACTAAAATATTATGGGACACAAATAATGTACGTAACCCAATGACATGAATTAGAGGTCACCTGAAGGTGAACTAGCCAGGCACTATGAAATAGATAGTTTCACAATGTACAACTACTATTAATGTGGTAGACCAACAGCTGTATGCATCTGCATACAGTAGGCAGGGCAACAGAACATTGGCCACATTTTTTTTTACCTTTGCTGGTTATCGCTAATTCAGCATTTTGCCTTATGGTGCTGCTGATGTCTCCACACTCCATGCTTGTACATGTATGAACACTGAGTGTAGTGACACAGAATACAGGTATGCGTGTGTTAGTCCATGCTAAAGTTGTCACATTATGCAGTGTAGATAATAAACATGTAGATAGTCATCTGTGTGTGTGTGTGTGTGTGTGTGTGTGTGTGTGTGTGTGTGTGTGTGTGTGTGTGTGTGTGTGTGTGTGTGTCTGGAAAGCAGTGGACCATTAACATCCACTCTGGATTAAACATGGTCATGACATGCCATACACAAATGTTGGCATGGAATTGTTTCTCCATTATCATGTCTGTTTATGTGTATATTTCGTCATAAATATGGTAACATATTGACATACCTGCCCATCTGTTTGACATGGAATATGGTTTCTTGTAAACACTGAATATATGATGTTTATGTATACTTGTTTTGTAAGATGCATTACTGATATATATGTATTATCAGTATGTAAAGGTAATCTGATTACCCATAATGCATATATGTGTTAAGCTTTGAAGTATATGGCAGCTTTTACCATCTACACAGCAGTTTGGCAGCTGACAACATGGCAAATGTAAAGAATCATAAGCATGCCATTTACACTGTGGTCAATACTCTTCCTGCCTACCTTTCACATCTCCCTATCATCCTTTAAGTGAATGATATGATGCCTCCTACTCTGCAATCAAAAAAGAACTACAAGAAGACATGTTACAACTTTACTGATGGTTAACAGAGAAAAAGAAACCCCAGGATTCAGCAAGCTCTGCACGGTGCACAGGAATAGTGCAAGAAGTGCTGCATGCAATATGGCTAAGGAGCGATCCAGGAATGGGCTCCTGGGACGTGTACGAGCACTCCGACACTATTCCTGCACGGACACAGCTCCTGTATGCTAATAACCCCATTTGCAGGTGAGAACCATGGAAATGAGGTGAATTAGCGATCCAGGAAGCAGGCAGGCATCTGTGCAGGAATAGTGTAACCTGCAGAAACGTATTCGGCTACCAACTGAATACATTTTTGCAAATTATAAAACAAAGGCATAACAGCTCCAAAGAGAGCATGTATTCAGTGTAGTAGGCATGCCAATGGCCAAATAGATGGCCATTGGTATGGTAAATAGTTGCTAAATTATAAAAAATAACTTTTATTTTCTTTTGACCGATTTCAGCTGTTTAAGCGTAGGGCAGTGGGCGCAAACAGGATCAGCCCGAAAATAAAATAAAAGCTGGAAATAAGCTTTTAAACCAAAATCAGCATTCTGCCGTAATAGTCAATGGCATGCGGAAGGCAACAATAATGTTGAATAGTGGTTGCTAAGGGGGAAGGCTGAGTGTCAGTCTTGAAGTTGTAACCATGCATTAGCAGTCAGTTTTATGCAAATTAGGGGATTGATACTGAATCACAGATTTCCCCTCAGTGTTAGCTAGCACCCAACCTTGTAAGTGCAGCAACACCATGGTGCAAGCCTAAGAGGTAGATGACCTCATAAGGGGGGTGTCATGCATGCTGTAAGCTTATTTGGGCACAGTGGCCCGTGTTTGCCCTTAGCTAAGCTCAGCTAAGGAAGGGTGTGTGTCTGAGGCTGCCTAGCAGTATTTACATTGCCTAAATGGGTGTGCGCGCAGTGCACCTGGTTTTAAACAAAACAAAAAAAAAAAAACAGAAAATAGCAGCTTTGTTCACATCTGAGCACTGGGTATGCACAGCACACCTCGGGGCTTAAACAGAAAGGCAATGGGAAGGGAAAACAGCAGTGGGAAGGCAATCAAGGAGAACTAGCATAGCTGGCAGGTGAAATCTATCAGAATCAGCCAATTACACAGGCAGCAGCCAGGCCCAGCACACTACTATAAACTATGCAAACACCTTTCACTCTGGTTTTTCCCACAAACTCTACACCACCAGTGTACACAGATGAGGAAATTTTCCTAGGCAAAACTAACAAAATGATAGGGGCTGCTGTCGCTCTCATACATCAATATGTGGAAGAAGCTGAGGGTGGTGAGGATGAAAATGCTGATGACAAACCCACAGTGAGGAGAAGAAGAAGAGTGTATGGACCCAGGGTAACCTACCAGGGGCTACATGAGCTGGAGATAGTAAAGTGCTATAGGGTGGACAGGGACATCCTGCAACAAATTGTTGAGCTGTGCCGGCCACACCTCACACACAGAACCAACAGAGGGAACCCGTCCCAGTGGATACCACGGTATGTGTAGACTTAAGAATACTAGCCACAGGTACCTTCCAAAGGCCAACTGGGGATATCATGGGGATCTCACAGGCATCAGCATCCAGGGTACTCCACCAGTTCCTGGATGCCATGTCAGCACATGCCAGTGAGCACATATATTTCCTCAACACCCATCAGGCGTTGACAAGCAATATGCATCTCTTCCACCAAATAGCAGAATACCCTAAGGTAGTGGGTGCTATAGACTGCACGCCCATACACATCAAAGCACCACCTGGCGAGCTAGCTAGGGTCTACATAAACCGCAAGGATTTCCCCTCCATCAACTGTCAGGTCATGTGCGATGCTCAGGGCATTATAATGAATGTGTGTGCTGGCAGCCCTGGAAGCTATCACGATTCCACCATCTAGCATATGACACAGCTGTACCAGAGATTTGCCAGTGGGGACATCCCATATGGCCACCTAGTGGGGGATGCTGGTTATGCACTGGAGCTGTGGCTGATGACACCCATCAGAAATGCACACACTCCCGAACAAGAACTCCATAATGAGGCACATGCAAAAATGAGAATCATAGTAGAGAGTGTGTTTAGAATGCTCAAGTCACGGTTCCCGTGCCTGGACATATCCGGTGGAGTCTTGCAGTACTCTCCAACTCCATGTACACAAATTTTCATTGTATGTGCCATGCTGCACACCATTACCAAGGCCTGCACAGGCACAGAGTGACTCGGAGTAGGAACAACCTGAGCCTGCCCATGTGGGCTGAAGGAGGTGTGCCCAGTATGTCCAGGCTTTGGCAAAGAGGCAACGCATAGCACATACACTGAAATGGTAGGAACCCAGGGAATGAAACCTCTCTCTGACTCACACATACAGTAAAGGGATGCCAAACATGACACTACATGTGCTTTACCATGTATAGGTAGTGTACTATGTGCATCCGACATAGTCAGCCCTCCAGCACCATCCTCAGTACTGGCACAGCCACAAGTAACTCAGTCTTCATATCAATTGCTGAATGGAGTAGTATGTTCTGCTAGTTGTAGCTATGGTATGGATGTGAGCATGCAAGGGAATCGGGTGGCTGAATGGGATGGCAACAGACAGTGGACACCTATATGGGCAGCATGGAATCTATAACAAATACTGGTGTCAACAAAGTAGACAGTACTAGACAAGGTGACAAATTCCACTGCAGTACATGTGGTGGCCCAAATGTGTGTCCATAGTAAACATACATGAATGTCAGTGAGGTTCACATACCCAACAACAGCCTCAGCCAGCAGGACAAGTTTAGATGACCATAAAGAAAGACTGTGCTAAGGCCTCCAATTAATGGCAATGGATAACAGCCCCCCTCCAGACCTACACAGACAGACTACAACAGATCAGGCAGTTATATGTTAGTTCTGCAGGGTATGAAGTCTGAAACTGAAATGTAGGTCAATAAAACCTAAGATCTGTACTCTACTGATATCCCTCTAGTCTGCATGATAGGTCAGAATACAAAAGGGAATGGAAGCCAACAGAGTACCTGAAATACCAGTACAGTCATAGCAAATGTTTACATTTGTCAGGTGTGCCCTCCCAATCCTATGTAGAAATGCAGTAACATGTACGAGTGGGGTTAATAATAGTGGAGCATAAATTACCTGAGCTGGCCCAATTTACAGGATAAATTGTTGCATGTGTACAATATGCAGAGCTCTGTGTGTTAGGTTGTTGTGTGTTGTACATTGTGTGGAAGTGGTCAGAATATAGGCATGGAGGGTTGTGTCCCAGTGGCCTATGGCCACTACTGTTGATGACAGGGCCATGTTCTGACGATAGCAGTGCCAACCACAATGCATCCCAGCAAGACCCAGTTCAGCAGTCATCCATACTCATTATTCAGATGTCAGTATCTGTCACCGTCTGAAAGACGGACATGCCAAGAATGTGGGCCCAAACATACATACAGTACACAGGTGACAGTACCCTAGAGAGAGTACATAAAATGTAACTGTCAAATGCACACATCTTTGGAATTGTACATAAAGGTTAGCACCATATTAGTTGTCTGTGTAGTATGGAATACTGATGTATTCTGGCCAGTCACTGGCAGACCACAAAAGGCACAGTTATGAAGTAATGAGAGAATGCCTATGTCCCTGCACAAGGCAGCATAAGGGGAATGTCCCAGGTATATATGTGAGTCAGCTGCAAGAAGCCTCCATATCACACATGCACTCAGCTCACCCCACCATCATCCACAGTTGGGAATGAGTACAGCATGGCCCCCACTTCTGTATGGGAATACCCACAGAATGCAGCATGCTGAAGAGGTGTCCTATGCAGGTGTGTCACTAGATGTAAGCAGCACCCTGGCAGCATCCAGACCAATGGATTAAGATGGACAGGAACAGTTGCCATTAACACCTCGCACACTTACCCTGTCACCCCAGGGAAATCCAGTGACTCACAGCCTTTGACTGTAGGAGTGACAGAATGCACTGGCCTACTACAGATGGCCTGCATCACTACCAAATGCCTTACAGTCCTCTGTCAAAGTCCTGTGCCTCACCCGTACTGCCAATGTATGTTATCTCATGGGGTCCCAAATAACAACATAACACAGTCCACAGAACACAAATGCAAGGCCATGTCAACAAATCCCAGTAGCATAGCCACCATGTCCTACTGCATGAACTGTGCACCAAACCCTAAATAACGTTGGGATGAAAGGACAACTATAGGGATACTTCACAGATATCACTTGCATAATGTTAGGAAGAGGATAGAATAACAGAGTGGGAGGGTGTAGAAGCATGGACGCCATGGAGTGTGTGAAGTCTGAAACTCTGATGTGTGCCTATACTACCCCTGCCTGCAAACCCAGTAATAGGTGGCTACAAACCCACTCGTAAACCACAATGTGAAGGGGAACTGACTAGATATATGAGCCCTGCCTCTGGGTAACCTGGGTGAATCTGTACAGCTGAAAGGTATGGCCACAGCAGGATATGGCCATTCTTTTACGTCAATAGATGTACAAGCAGGGGATCCCCAGCCACCACAGTACCAAGGTGCTGGAACATTTACACAGATCCATCAGCAAGTGTCTGCAGCTACCTCTCCAGTATGGCATGAGTGTGCAAGAGTATGTAGGCTGCAGACCACAATACCAGACACAGCTTCATTCATCTTGTATTTCCCAGGAAATAACTGTGAACAAATAAGTATATCTGTTGGTAGTTGATGACATAATACATCACAGTGCAAAACAGTACATGTCTGAATATCTCTGCTAACACCAACCATGTAACATAAGCAGCACAGACAGCAATAGTTACAGTATCCCACTATCTGTCGCCCACTGTGACTCCATATTGTCAACCTATCTACAGATATCTTGCAGAAACACGTTGCTAGCTGTAGGTATGGAACACACAATCCTGCACTGGAGTACAAACTACCTGGAATGGATTCACACACTCAATACAGAAGGTTATACTGGGCATGCTCCTACACTTGGAGAAATGAAGCCCATGTCTGACAACAAAATACAGAAGGTCATACTCCAACACTTAGAGAAATGAAGCCCATGCCTGATAATAACAGTGGACTATACATATCTGTCAGTTGCAGATGTCTGTGCACACACACCACATTGCACACCATTCATGTTTTGCACACACATTGGATAGGAATACTCACACATATCCAAGGTTAATACACTATAATAGGTCAAACATACACACACACAGAGATGTGAGGAAGAGAGAGGCAGATAGTGACCATTTGACTTGAGTTGTTATTGTCAGAGCAATGTACCTCTACACCATTTGAGTTGTAATAATCAGCCTTTACAAGTCTCGAACCCAGGACCCTGCATACCATAGCCAAAGTGATTTACCACTAAGCCATGTCAGATACAAAGAGATTGCCATCATGAGTTCTGTCCCACCCACCACACATCCAATTGGCCAATATCACATGATGTGCCGATGTCAATCACTGTAGACATTTGCTTTTGGTAGCCCTCAGCCCTATAGTGTCTGTGGTGCTTGTGATAACTGTGTAACATGACAGTACAAATCAGTATTCATCTAACATTTGTATACCCAGTCCTGTCAAATGTAAAGTTGTGTGTGACTGAATGTTGTGTGTGTGTGTTCCCAGAGGAATGGTTTATGGGCCATTCACACACACTGCAGTTCCATTAGCCCATGTTAGCACTCATGCTGAAGTCAGTCACCTTGAAATAACCCTCTGGCCACTTATCAGCCCCATAATCTCTGTAGCACGTGTGATGACTGCGTAATGATGTAGTGTAACATACTAGATAGATAGGAGTTCAAATCCCAGACATGGCAACTGTGAAACTCTGTGTGTGTGTGTGTGTGTGTGTGTGTGTGTGTGTGTGTGTGTGTGTGTGTGTGTGTGTGTGTGTGTAGAGATTAATGATTTTGAGGCCATTCACAGTCACCGCACCTCCCATTGCCCTACTTTAGCAAGCCTGGTGATGTAAATTATTTTGAAATACCCCTTTGGACTAGTGCTATAAGCTCCATAGTGCATGGTATAAATGCGGAACAATGTAGTAGCAGTAACTATACAGGTATCGGTTTGAATCTCATCTGTGGCAAGTGTTTGTGTGTACATATGTACATGTATACTTCAAAGATTTTGGCCCTATTTACAGCCAGTACACATCTCAGAGCTTGACTTTAGCAGTCCTACTGATATCATCCACCTTACAAGTACCTGTTGCCAACACTAAACGATGTCAGATCAGTGGTGCATGTGGTAAATGTATAACACAATGGTCTGTAAAGATTGTTAGATAGAGGTTTGAACCTCACCCCTGGCAAATGTAAATGTGTGATTAGAGTAAAATTATTTTTGGGATTTGTCACCCACTACATCACCAAATGCCAGTATTTACAAGGGCTGGAGATGTTCCTCACCTTAGAAGTACCTTGGGACAACAACGATCCAATAAGCTCCGTGGAGCACGCAATACATGTGGTGCATTGCTGTAGCAATACATAGCTAGGTAGGGGACTGAATCTCTGTACTGGCAAGTGTGTGTGTGTCTGTCATGGGTATCTGTATGGAGGTTGCTGTGATTGTGTAATAACAGGATGCATTATGGGGTGGGTTTTGCTAAATTATTATATGGAGGACCTACTATATGTCACAATGTCCACCTTACAAGGACAACAGATGTCAAACACCAGAAAGGCTGGTGTAGACAATCCATAGCTCTACA
Source organism: Protopterus annectens (assembly GCF_019279795.1). Classification (NCBI taxonomy): domain Eukaryota; kingdom Metazoa; phylum Chordata; order Ceratodontiformes; family Protopteridae; genus Protopterus; species Protopterus annectens. The sequence continues at coordinate 128,136,120 of NC_056730.1, read as the reverse complement.
TGTGATATTATGGATCAGTGAACAATATTGGCAACCCTTGTATTACTCAGAGAACACTCTCCACCCATGTATCATACACAAACACACTTGGCTAGGCAACAACCACTATATTGGTAGTTCCCTGCATATTGCTATACAGATAGCAAGCATGGTCTGATTGCAGTGGACTACATGCCTGTTGACCACAACAGTGCCATTGACATCAGAAAGTACTGTGATGTGTAACATCTCCTGAGTGTGTGTTATCCCTACAGTAGGCAAATAAATGCTTACAGTGGTCCTTTTGCCATGTTCCCCACTGGACATCTGCAACAACTGTAGAGTCTATAAATGTAACCCACAAAGGGAATACCATGTCTTATACACATGCCCTGTATGGACAGATGCCACTAACTCCACTGAATACCTGTATCATGCTGTCAATGTAGATGCAAGCATGACCTCAGTTCCATAGCCAGGTCTCCCCAAATGAAGTCAGGAATGCTACATCAGAAGATAACAATCTCTACACACAACATGCCCCATAGACCTCAAATACACTTCCACATTTCAAAGAACATGCATGTCAGACATTTGCACAACCCAGACACAGTCCATGTTATGGAATATAGATCACATACATGGTAAGCAGCGCACATCACTGGTCACCCACAATAGTAACCCAGATGAGTGGATGATGAATACAGTACCCACCTGTGGGGACCACTCCATGGACTACACCCTTGAGCCACACTGGAGACCATTGTCGTGTGGCCTAATGCCAAGGCATTCCCTTTGCCTAGCCTTGTACAGCCATCAGGGCCATTCACTTACTACACACCTGTGAAGCAATGAACCTATGCATATCAGTACTGGCAAATGTGTGTGTGTGTGTGTGTGTGTGTGTGTGTGTGTGTGTGTGTGTGTGTGTGTGTGTGTGTGTGTGTGTGTGGAGATTAATGATTTTGAAGCCTTTCACAATCACTACACCTCCCATTGGCCTACTTTAGCACGCCTGCTGATGTCATTCACCTTGACATAACCCTTTGGCCATGTAACAGCCATATAAGCTCTGTGGCACTTGTGATAATTGAGTAATACTGTAGTGTAGCAAACTAGTTAGGTAGGGGTTATAATCTTGATCCTGCCAACTGTGATGATGTGTGTGTGTTTCCCTGACAGAGTGTGTGTCTGTGTCTCCACTGACAACTACTTTTGTGGACATTCACATGTACTACACTTCCCTTATCCCTTCTTTAGCACTGTTGCTGATGTCACTCTACTTCAAAGTTACCTTTGGACAGCTCTCCAACATGTAAGCTCTGTGGCGCATGCAATAACTGTATAACACTATAATAACACTATAATAGCACACACACACTACACCCCCCATTGCCATGGTTAGAAATGGCTGCTGCTGTAATGGACATTAAATGTACTTTGTTACACTCTTCACCCTATGGGCTACCTGGAGCTTGCAGCACAACACCATTGTACAAATGGGTAGATAGGCATGGGTTACCCTCTGAGTCCTGGCAAGTGTGTGTATGTGTGCAAGTGTGTATATTTGTAGGATACAGCATTCTGAGGCCACATTCTCCAACTACAGTACACCTGGCCATACAGTATAAGGTATAGTGATGTTGCTGACATTAGGAGAGCCATGACAAACCATCACCCTACTATTCATGTGGCATATGCAATAAATGCATTCCTGTAGTAGCAATGATGATGATAGACAAGGGGTTGTATTGCATTACTGGTCAATGTGTGATTGTGGATATGTCAGAGTTTTATGATGGGTTTCAGTGAGTAAATTATCCAATGTGGGGTGTGGGTGCTGGATATACTGTCTTTACACCATGGTACTCCCAGTACATGTCCCAAGGTCTATTGTATGAGGACCCCTGTCACCATCAACCATATGGGTAACTGAGTACACTATCCAGCCCAAGATGCATGTGCTGTGTGCAAATTATGTGTAACAGAATGGATTCACTGACAAGGTAGTTAGCACTGATAAACCCAGGTCTCTCAGATGTGTCTATGACTGTTATGTGTTTGTCAATCTGTATATGATAGTATGGCATACTATGTATTGTCCATAACACCCAGTAGATCCCCCAATACCATACTGTACGAGGCCTGGTGATGTTCCTCACTTAACAGGAGACTCAGGACACACCTCATCCTTAAAGCTGTCTGGTGTGTGCAATTAAGGCTAAACACATTAGTAGCAGTAAGTACCTAGGTAGGGGTTCTACTCTCAGTGTTGCCAAGTAAGTGTGTGTGTGTGTGTGTGTGTGTGTGTGTGTGTGTGTGTGGGGTGTGTGTGTGCGAAGGGATCTACTTCAATTTGCAGAATATACATGTCCAAGGAGGTAATCTGTTTGAGAACTGACTGGCAAATGCTAACATTTCAATGGAATCATGTCATGGAAATTTATTCCATAAAAACTAGTAGTAGATGTGTAAATACCCTCTTCCCCACTGTATAGCTGTACAGCAATACTGGAGTTGGTATATATAGTTGGCTGTCGATGGTGTGGACATAGCCACCCTCATTGCGGTTATTGTTGTGTGTATCCTGGTGCTTAGTCTGCTGTAATACTGTACAGTGTATGTTAACAGGTTAAGTAGTCATCACTCACACTATGTGCAGTTCTTCACCACCCCACACCCTTCAAAGTGTAGGGGTGTGCCACCCACACCAGCACACCTATGTTTACCAACGCTGGGATTGCATTACATTGAGGAAGAGAACATACACCCTGCCAGAACCATCGTCGATGACATTAAAGTAGCAGACTAATTATTTACTGATGTGATGTTTTGCCTATTATATCTTGGTGGAATTATATAGGCTGAATTGGGTTCACTGCAAAATTAAGTACATCCATGTGTACAGTATTCTCTGTGTATTGCATCAACATCAAAGCCTCTGTTTGTGTGTTATACACAAACAGGATGTGTGTGCCACCCAGTACACTTACCATTGTCCACTGCAGAAGGGCTGCTGACATCAGCCACCATGCACTCACATGTATACACCCCTCAAACCTATCAGCCATATGGCACATGCAGTAACTCTTACACAGACCTGTTACTTGTGTTCAGCTGTACCCAGGATATGACACAGTCAATGTGTCACCACAGCACCATACACTTTGTAGGAAACAACAGCAAACCAGCATCCTGCTGACACATAGACACCTACAACACAAACTGAATACATTATGGAGACCACTATCAGTCGCTGTTAATAACGGCTATTAATGCATCTTGGCTGGACAGCTACACATCCTGACATGTAAGCATTAAACTTTCCTGCTGAAAACATGTTACACAGCATTACATTGCTACACCTTAGTACATGCACCCTGTGCATCAGAACCATATTAGCCTGTCCCTGCATCGATGGTATGGATGACAGGGATGTGGCACAGGTATTATTCTATGCACAGGGTGTGTTGTGGGTTTGCCAGAGACCTAGGCTAAGCCATTTGGTTGGCATCATGTGTGTGTGTTAGGGGGTTTCATTATTAATTGGGCTGTGAAGATGTGGTGTGTGTAGGTATGAAGGTGCCCTAGCTGTGCTGGTGATGTGTGTGTGTATGTGTGTGTGTGTGTGTGTGTGTGTGTGTGTGTGTATGCACACAGTTCGGCCATGGGCTGCCCTATACAGGGATTTGTTGGACAGCTGTAGACCATACATGGCAGGGTGTGCAGTTCACCATCTCTGGCCTCGGACACAAGAACTGAGCCTGCCAGGGGTTCCACAGGCACTACCGGGTACAAGGCCAGATATGGTACTTTCCCCTAATGAAGACAAATGTCCGCTGGATCTGGGTCCCCATTGGGATTGGCCAGGACCACGTGCACGTGGCCTGCTGTTGTTATGGTGTGGACAGCACCCCCCTGCAGTGCTGGTGCTGGTACTGCCACTACAATAGCAGCTCTGACTTGTTACACATCCGTGTAGAACTCCACCTGTTGGTGTTGCTGACCTACAATCACGTGTCTGTCTCCCTACTCTCACCATATGCTCTAACACAGACATTGCATGGTCGAGGATTCCCATCATCTCACCCAACCATCTGTCCAGGACCTCTGCAAAATAACGGTGGGTACCTGCGAGATCACGGATGTTGTCAACAACAGCAGAATGAGTAGCTCTCTGGAGCCTCAGACACTGTCTGGTATAACGTTCCATATGTGCTGGTGCTTACATGATGGCCCAAAACATGTGTCTGGTGACATCTGCTGTGGCACTTCTGCCAGGGGCATAATGTCCAGCAGCCCTCCTACGAGCACCCCTGTACATCTGCCTGTGTGGTACCTCGCTGGTCATTTGGCTATGGCTGCTGTTACAGACACACTTGCAATACTGTCCTGTTCCATGCCACCATCCGCCAACTGTCCCTCATCTATGGCCACTGGTGATGGGGTATGTATAGGCAATGTTACTTTGTGCGAGGATGGGGTGAATAACAGTGGGATGTCAACCGATAGCACAGCTTCAGCCCCTGACAACCCCGCCTGTGCCTCACCATACCTATCATCATTGTCAGTGTCTGTATGGACTCTAACATCAGTTCACCTGCAGGAGGGACCCTGACCCACCTCGCCACCTGTGTGGGGAAAACAGAAAATGTACTTTAAGACCTGTACGTCATTGCTTACCTCTACACAGACACACACACACACACACACACACACACACACACACACACACACACACACACACACACACACACACACACAGATGAGGTGGCACAAAGATATTACACAGACGTCTCATTACCCAACTGTCAACATGCATGACATATGGCACTCAACAGCATGCACTGCAGCTATACTGAATCCCTGTTACAAACATTATACATCTCTGTGATGCATGAGTTGTGTTAGTAGGTGATGCCCCTTTCCTTGGAACACATTGCACCCATTTACACAGTGTTGCTGTGCACCTGTTCAGCACCTTGCCATGTACTGTGCACCATACCACACAAGTGTACACACCATTGCTGAATATGCATATGTGTGGCAGTTATGTTTGCTCTGTTGCTCACAGCCTCTTTGTGTTTGTTTGACACATACTGGGGATGATTTGAGGACAGATGTTAATAGTGAATGCCTGACATCCGATTTGCAGATCTCATCATCAGCAGTGCATGTATGAGCAATACAATCCAGTTATAATGACAACCTCGAAAGCTTACTATGGCTATGAGGAGTGTACACACCCTTATTGACATGCCACCCTCTTCCCTGATATGCCATGGGGCCACAGTACTGCATGTGTTAACATTACACACACCTGATATGTGACATATAACCTGTGCAGTCAAATACAGTATCAAACAAATGTGTTAGTTGTGCAGATGTTGATTGGGATGCATACAATATGTGGGTTGCATAAGTGTGCACACCCTTAATGCAATGTTTTGTTGCAGCACATGTTAAGTGAACTACAGAAGTCACTATTCTTGGAAGGTGTATACTAACATGTCCCATCTTCACTTGCCATTATTTGGTCACTCCACCCTACATTTTCATGCTCAACTCCTGAGAGACTTGCTTGGCTACAAACATCTGCATTACAAGCTGAAGCTAAGTGAAACTTGCAGAAGTGAATTTTAGTCTTTTGTTAAGTACAAACTTGCAGTTTTAAAAGTACTGTATTTTCATTTTTTTTTCTGTTTCATAATTGTGTGTTTCTGAACAGTGTGCTGTGTGTCTCTCTGCAGTTAGTTCCTTACAAACCCTCCCTGTTCTTGTGTTGGTATTGGTGTTGGTGGCTCTGGAATTGCCCACCCCTCCTGTAAGTCTGTATTAGAACACTACTCCTGGGTTCATCTCTTTTTCTCACTTAACTGAGTACATTGAGATCATATTCTGAGTCTAGTGTTCACTCTGCTTAATACAGAGAGAAGATTTGGGAAGGCCAGCCCACTTAGGTTCTTCCTTCCTCTCTTGTTGCACTAAAAAAAAAAAAAAAAAAATCTTTTTTGCACTTTATTCATTTGCTTTTGCTGTATTTGTGTTTCCTCCTACTTTATTTTGCTTTTCTTAAAATTACTCAATTTTATTTATTCTGCTGCATTTATTACTGCTTGGTCGTAGCCTGATTAAATTGTAACTGTTATTCTAAGTCTTTTGGTTTAAGCACTTTGGCTTCATCCAGGCTGTTTTACATTAAGAAGGTTTGTGGTCTGCACTGTTGTGGCAGGACAGGTAGCTTACTTCCTTCTAAGCTGGGAAATGCTGATTGAAGTCCCAGTGTTTGCTATTCTAAAAGTGTATTAGTTCTGGCTTAAGCATTTGGGCTTCAGGCCAGTTATTCTACATTAAGAAGGTTTGTGGTCAGCACTCTTCTGGGAGGAGAGGCTGGATTCTGCCCTTCTGAGCTGGGAATTTCTGGTCACAGGCTTATTGTGACTGCTTATTTGAACTGTTTCTTTCTGAAATTGGTGTGCCTTGTTGCTGTAGCATAGACCAGATTCAGGCTTGCTAAATCTAGCATTGTTTGTATAACTTGAGGCACTGATCCAGGCCATCTTTTTTTGGAGAAGGTTCCCCTGCATCCTAGTAAGCAGGGGTGTGCAGTTAGAACTTGTCTGATTTAAGACTGCTGGAACAGGGCTCAGTTTTGAGCTTTTTTCTGGTTAATTGGGTAACTGGTTTAAATCAGTTTGTTTGTTTTTTTTATATATATATATATATATATATATATATATATATATATATATATATATATATATATATATAAATTGCACTTTATTCATCTGCTTTTACTGTATTTGTGTTTCTTCCTACTTTATTACTGGGGGCATTGACTACAACTCTGATCTGTGATATATAACAATAATTATCCTTTTTCTGTGCTATTAAACTGTTTTTTTGAGTGTATCTGCTTTATTTTCTAAAAAAAAAATATATATATATATATATATATATATATATATATATATATATATATATACACTTGTTTCCCGCCTTTCTAAGCTAGTATAGTCCAGTTTTCAGGTTAGTGCTGAATTCAGGGCTGTGTTATAAATCTCTGTGTTTGCCCATACCTTACTTGGATAGAAGAAAGTTCCTCTGTTCACCTATGAGAGAGGGTAGCTTTGAGCAGCCTATCTGTTCCTGGAGGAGTGGTTTCAGCCCAGAAATTAGTAGTTTATTGGCCATTTTGGGCTAATTTCTATCTCTTTCATTTCCCCGCTATAAATACCATATTTGCCTGGTTTTGCGCGCTGGGCAGCATCAGTTAGTTAGGGTAAAACTATTCCCAGCTCCATAAAGTCTCCTCTTCAATTTTTCCCTTGGAACTAGACAAACTTTCAACTTAAGCACTCAAGCCATTCATTTCTCAGCCTGGCACTTGCTCAAAACCTATTGCAAGCACTTATAAACCCTAGCACTAGACCCTCCTGTACTGTACAGAAGGACAAGGCAGTCCCTGTTCGACCTTACCAGCCATCCAGTAAAACAGTTCACTGCACCTATCCAGGCATGTGCAAAGGGCAGTTTCAGGTGTACTCTCCAGTCCAACTGGTGAATCTGGGCATTTTGAGGCAATGCTACAACTGCCTCATGTACACAGACAGCCCCCTCCTCCTACTGCCAAACACTAATACATGCGAGAGATGCAGTTATACAGCCAAACTAGAGGCTAAGCTCTCTCAACCCAAGACTGGATCAGACAGTCAAGAGGAGAAGGGAAATACTTGCATCACACCACCAGTTTTACATAGACCCATTAAACCAGCACCGGCAAAAAACACACATAAACACATGACATCCCATCCGGTCCTGTACTGCGTAGGCTGCTGACTTAGCTTTAGGTGTATCCCAGCTAAATCACCTTGACCCCAGGTGCCTCCTGGTCTCTGCTTGGAATCCCTGGCTTCCCGCCCTTGAACTGACAGAGCATAAGTACTCCTGTTGTTCTTCTATAACTTCCTTGCCTCCCCAGGAATTGTTATTGAATTGTATCCCAGCTGAATCACCTTGACCCCAGGTGCCTCCCGGTCTCTGCTTGGAATCCCTGGCTTTCCGCCCTTGAACTGACAGAGCATAAGAACTCCTGTTGTTCTTCTATAACTTCCTTGCCTCCCCAGGAATTGTTATTGAATTGTATCCCAGCTGAATCACCATGAGCCCAGGTGCCTCCCGGTCTCTGCTTGGAATCCCTGGCTTCCCACCCTTGAACTGACAGAGCATAAGAACTCCTGTTGTTCTTCTATAGCTTCCTTGCCTCCCCAGGAATTGTTATTGAATTGTATTCCAGCTGAATCACCTTGATCCCAGGTGCCTCCCGGTCTCTGCTTGGAATCCCTGGCTTCCCGCCCTTGAACTGACAGAGCATAAGAACTCCTGTTGTTCTTCTATAACTTCCTTGCCTCCCCAGGAATTGTTATTGAATTGTATCCCAGCTGAATCACCTTGACCCCAGGTGCCTCCCGGTCTCTGCTTGGAATCCCTGGCTTCCCACCCTTGAACTGACAGAGCATAAGAACTCCTGTTGTTCTTCTATAACTTCCTTGCCTCCCCAGGAATTGTTATTGAATTGTATCCCAGCTGAATCACCATGAGCCCAGGTGTCTCCCGGTCTCTGCTTGGAATCTCTGGCTTCCCGCCCTTGAACTGACACAGCATAAGAACTCCTGTTGTTCTTCTATAACTTCCTTGCCTCCCCAGGAATCGTTATTGAATGTATGTACCTTGATACTATTAACTATTCATTACTATTGTCCATTAGTACAGCAACCCAATGAGCAAAAGCTAGCAGCCTACCCTAGTCGTAATCATCCCTCCCTACCTTTCTGGTGTCTTCACCATTTTCCCCTGTGTCCTTGGCCTACTTTTGCAATTACTGAGTCTGGCCACTAGGTGGTGGCATCTCCTGCTTCTTTTTACACCCCTATGTATGACTACACTACCTTAACCCAACTCTGCCCTGTTCTATGAAACAGATTTAGTCACTCTTTCTTTTTACACCTTCTCTACCCTGTATAGCCCCTTTCTGTTGTGAAACATTCTGCTTGCTTAACTCTGAAACTAAGCACCTCTACTGTAGTCTCCTTACCTCAGACGTCTTCTCTCCTTCACTGATACACTTTTCTCCTCCTCTTCCTGCCCTTGAATGGACCTGTGACCACTCTGTCTGCCTTTAGAATCTCCTCTTCTCTGATTGTCTCTGGAAAATCTTTCATATAGATGCTCTATCCCGCTCCGTTCGCCCTTCGGGCTCACTCCGCTCCCCTACTCTACCCCCAATTCCCACCCAACCCCACATATACTACACTTATACCTGGCCAGTCCCTCCCACAATTAACTCACATCCAATCAACATCCTTCCCGCCCTCTACATTTCCTGTTACCAATCCTGCCCAGTCCCTCCCACAATTAACTTACATCCAATCAACATCCTTCCCACCCTCTGCATTTCCTGTTACCTATCATACCCTTACTACCCTCATATACTTAATTACATCACTCCAAATCATTCCTGTCAATCTACCAAGGCCAACTACAATGTACATCTACCTCTAGCAAACAACCCTACTACTCCTCCTAGCATTTACCTACCATATCACTTGTTACAACTACTCATTACAAAATAGCTCTTCCTTCACCCATAAATCCACATCCATTATCTCTCCCATCCCTTCTACATACCTCCTAACAATAAGCCCCACCCTATTCAACACCACTGCCACTACTTATACCCTTCTTAAACCCATCAACATCAACCCCAAATCCATTATTACCCACAAACACATAATAATACTGCAAAAGATAGTGAAAACTCTACAAAAACAACAACGTGAACTATTAAATGATGGAGATATCCACCCTAACCCAGGTCCTTATGATACAAATCCTCCTACTAATATAAAAAATCCCAAACTAACCCAAATCAATACCAGACCAGCAAATAGTCTACTCATTCTAAATCTAAATATCAGGAGCATCAACAAAAAGATACATGAGCTTCATACTCTAATCTCACAATATCTCCCAGATATAATCAGTTTAACAGAAACATGGCTAAAACCAATTACCAAGGATACAGAGATCCTATCACCTGGATACAGTATCCTTCGGCAAGATAGACCAATGAAGAAAGGTGGAGGCATTGCTCTACTTTATCAAAATACACTATCCATAGCTAAAACTGAGTTGACTTTACCCCCTCTGGACAAGGCAGAATTACTCTTAACTAGGTTCAAAATAGGTAACAACAAAACTATCAACTTAGTTACAGGCTATATCCCCCAGGCAATAATATCCCCATCATGGAAAATCTACTACAATGGCTATCACAAACCTTGCCACAAGAAGCTATTCTATTAGGGGACTTTAATATTGACTGGCTCACATGCTCTTCCCAGGCTCCCACTAATCATATCAACCTACTTACCTTCTCTCAACTAATCAAAGAACCCACTAGAGTCGACAAAAATAGTAAAAGAGAATCACTTTTAGACTGGATTTTACTAAACAAAATACCTTGCTCATATTTAGCAGGTACCCTTCCTGACTCACTAAGTGACCATCAAACTACCTTCCTACTCAAATATAGCTCCCACCACCCCCAAACCCCTATACTCCAAACAATAAGAAACAAAAAGCACTTCAACTTACCAAACTTCTTATAAGATCTACAGCTCTACAACTGGTCGCAACTGTATTATCTACCCCTAGACGAAGCTATCAAACACTTCAACTCTACCTTCCTAGAGATACTAAATAGGCATGCCCCTCCAAGAACTACCAGAATTAAATCTAAAACAGTTCCATAGTTATCAAGGGAAACAAGGCAAAAAATAAAAGAAAGGAATAGAGCCTGGACAGCCTGGAGGTCCAACAAAAACTCAGCAACACAGCAAGCATACCAACAGATAAGGAATCTAACTAAGAAACTAGTAATGCAAGATAAAAGAAATTACTTTATCACCCATCAAATCCAACACTCGAACAATCCAAAAAAATTCTGGGCAGGCTTAAACAGGTTACTACACCCTGGAAAAATGACTACCCCCACCCCCAACAACAGGCTTAACAAAAGAAAACATAGCTGAATCATTTAACTAATTCTTTACTGAGACTGTACTTGCCCTTGCCCAAAACCAAACCTATACAAATACTACTAGTGCCCCCCCAAACCTAACAACTGCCCCACATTTAAGCTACAACCCACCTCAAACTCCTATATAAGAAAACTACTATCCCAACTAAAACCAACAACACTAGCAGCAGATTCCCTCCCCAATGAATTCTTAAAACTTGCAGCAAATGAAATAGCTAAATCAGTCTCAATCCTAATATCCATCTCAGAAGGTTCACTACCCTTGATCTGGAGAACTGCCTATATCATACCCCTACACAAAGGAGGAAATTCTTATGACATATCTAACTACAGACCAATAGCAATATTATCCCGACTTGATAAAATATTAGAAAAATGTATTCACCATCAATTAATGACACAACTTATTGATCAAGAGCTCATATCTCATACACAACATGGGTTTCGGCCAGGACATAGCACAACCACCACCCTGCTAGCATTCATAGATACCATTAATCACAACAGGAATAATGGTAAGCTTTCTTCAGCCCTCTTCCTAGACCTATCAAAGGCATTTGACATGGTCAACCATGAAAAATTAATCTCCCATCTTGTAAGCCTAGGCTTAGATAACTCATCAGTCTCCTGGTTTAAAAACTACCTCAACAATAGACAACAGGCAGTACTATGGAATAATAACTTGTCTCCACTCTTACCTGTAACACTCGGAGTACCTCAGGGATCTATACTGGGCCCCTTGCTGTTCTCAATTTTTACAAATAATCTCCACTCATTTACAAAAGGTTCAAGCCTTATACAATACGCAGATGATTCAACTATAATATGTAATGCCCCTACTTTACCAGACCTCCACAAAAAGACACAGGATAACTTTCACTCAGTGGAAACATGGCTCACTGAGAATGGCTTGATACTTAACCCCAAAAAAAACCAAGCTCCTGCTATTTCATCCCTCAACTACAACTGCCCCCACCTGCACCTTTACTATCCACTCTAATAACGATACCCCCATATCACCAGAAGCCCAGACAAAACTACAAGGTATTACTATTGACAATAAGCTCAAATTTGATGTACACATTAATATGGCCATTAAAAATACTAACAAAAAGCTAGGTAGCCTCTGCAAACATAAAGCATTCCTGACCCATAATGCTAGAACTACAATTGATGTACACACCTTCTCTCAACGCTACTGTACGCCTCACCCATCTTGATTAACTTATCCAAAACAGAAATCAATAAAATGCCAACCTGCTACAATCAGATAGCCAAATTTGCCAACAACAGCTCCTACAGAACACATCACTGCCTAAACCTAAAGCATTTGGGCTGGATGGAACTACCAAACTTACTTATTTATAGTCAGCTGGTTACTACTCACAAAATACTCTATCAACAAAATATATCACCTTCACTGGCTACCATTGTTCAACAATATTCCTGTCCTAGGCAACTCCGCTCAACTGACAAATTACAGTTAACTGTTACTAGATCCAACAACCATGCTGGAGACTCCCTTTACTCTTCTTATGTGGCCAAGATCTGGAACTCCCTGCCTACATCCTTATCCCTGATTATCTGACTACCTACATTTGAAAAAGCTATCTACAACTACCTCAGCAACAAATGGTTATTTCCCTGCTCAGCTCCAGACTAATACCTGATCCACTCCAGTAATATTGTAACCATTGTCCTAAACTAGAGTCCTATCTGTTACTTGCATATAAATGTATACCACATCAAAGGTATGATAACATACATATAACAGTGTTAGTATGAACAATGTAAAACTGTTTAATGACTATTGTAAACTGTATCTGTCTATAGTTTATACCTATAAGTGTCTGTAGTTTATACCTATAAGTGTCAATAACTAGATATCCTAATGGATCTAGATGAAATATGTACCCGAGTTTGTCTGTATGTTCTGTAAAAATTGTCTCTTTGGAGCTTTTCTCCCCGGGCCTCCACTGAAAATGGACATATATCCAGCTGGACTATCCCGGTTAACAAATGTAAAATAAAATAAAATAAAAATAAATAAATAAATACATGGAAACATACTCGGAGACTCTAAATAAAAATCTGCAAAACCAACAGAGACCTCCAAAGCAAACATCCAAGCAATCTCCACCCCCCCAACACAAACCATGAAACACATACTTCACAAAACCAGTGTCCCATGCAATCACAGCCCTTAAGGCAAAATAACATACCCAACATACTAGTAATAGGTGACTCTATAGTCAGGCACACTGACGTCCCACTCATTAGGCTGACTAAGGAGAAGGTTACTGTTAGCTGCCTGTCGGTTGCCAGGATCTGCCACATAACACAAACACTCAGGTCACTCCAGAACAAGTACAAATATGACTCTGTCATTGTCCATGCTGGTGTGAATGACCTGAGTCGTACCTCCCTGGACTACATGAAAAGAGACATGGAAGAGCTCTCTGATCATGTAGCCCAGGCCGGTATGACCCTGACCCTGAGTAGCATCCTGCCCTCACCAAGAATGATACCACGGTATAAAGAAAAAATTCTCGATTTCAACAATTGGCTAAGTTTCTGGTGTCATTCAAAGGGGATCCAGTGTCTGTCCGCCTGGGATGACATGCTCGACAAGCCATGCTGCTTCGCTAGAAATGGCTTGCATCTGTCACCCTTAGGCTTTCGAATACTTGCCAAGGCTCTTGCCACCCCCATAGTGCCTTTTTTAGGCAAGGCTCAAAAGACAAACCCACCACCATAAATAGCACAAGTAACAAAAAACTGAGGGTAATGCTACTCAATGCCAGAAGTCTAAACCTCAAAATGCATGCACCCGAGGCACTCCTAAGTATGGAGAAAATCGATATATGTGCAGTAACAGAAACCTGGTTTAAGGCTCCAGTGATCACTCCAGCACTACCAGGCTACAACTCATACCATACATTTCGGCCACAGAAACCAAACCGAAATACAAAAGGCGGGGGTGTATCCATATTCATCAAGGATACCCAAACCTCCAGGTTAGTGGCACAGCACGATGCTTCAGAGATCATCCAAGTGCAACCAACAATGGGCAAAACTGCAATTCAAATTGTAGCTTGCTACAGATTACCCACCATGTCCCAGGACCCCCATTCTGCATTTCTGGAAACACTGGGAAACATAAAGGTCCTACCAAACATCCTAATATTGAGTGATTTCAATTACCCAACATTAACTGGGAGAACTACTCAAGTACGAACTCCTTTGCCCAACTTTTCCTAGAATTTATCAACTCAAACACCCTGGTTCAACTGGCCAACACTCCCACCAGAGGTGACAATATATTGGACTGGGTCATCACCAACATGGGCGACAGGTGTTCCACACCAGAGGTCAACACCTCGCTGGTTAGATCTGACCATAAACAAATCACTTTGGATATCCATATTCCGCTCCCACCCCCGGACAAGAAAGCCACCATGAAAAACTTGTCAAAAGCAAACTTCACGTTACTTAAGACCAAGGTGGAAAGTTTCAAAGCCCCCATGCTGAAGGATAACACTGTCCAAGCTGCAAAATCCTTTACTAATGCATTCTACGGGCAGCTACAAGAATGCATGGATCGTGCCATCCCAAACAAAACCAAGACTCACTCCTCCAAGAAAAGGAAACCAGTCTGGTGGACTCCTGCCATAAACAAGATATACAATAGAAGGAGGAAACTAATACAGAAAAGAGTAAAATCCCAAGAAGGAAAGACATCCCTGATCAGTAGCAGCAAGAAACTACAATCCCTCATAAAATCATCCAAGGTGAGCTTTGAAAGAAAAATTGCCAAGGACTCCAAAGATAACCACAAGGCATTCTTTAGCTATGTCAAGAATCTAAGTGGCAATGCTCAAATCTGCTCCGAGTTAGTGCAGAATGGCACAAAATACACTGAACCAACCGATATCGCCAACATCCTGGCAGATAGGTTCAGCGCAAACGTCACCCTCCTCTCACCCCCAAAAGGGCCCATAACCATACCAGAAGAATGTGGAGTCCCTGAAATCACAGACACTCAGGTTAAAACAGCCCTTTCCAAAGCCAAAAACTCAGCATCAATGGGAACAGACGGTGTCCCAGGCTGCGTCCTACACCAGTTCAAAGACAGACTAACCCCTCACCTAAACACACTGTTTAAACTCAGCCTCTCCACAGGCTACATACCCATAGAGCGGTGCACAGCAATGGTTATTCCACTCCACAAAGATGGAGCCACAACAGACCTCGGGAACTGTCACCTTATAAGCCTGGCTAGCTTGGTCTGCAAGGCTATGGAGCGCATCATCATGGAACTCATTAACAGAGACATTGGTAACCTCCAAACTCTGGACCCTACCTAGTTTGGCTTTGTTAAGGCAGATCATGCCTGCTAAACCTGGTGCACTTCTTTGAGACAGTTACCAAGGCTATAGATGAGGGAAAGGTGGCACACACAGCCAACCTACACCTCGCTAAGGCCTTTGACACCATTCCCCATTCTGGTATTATAGACAAGCTCACCAGCCTGAACATAAACCCCTACATCACAAGATGGGTTACCAACTGGCTCATGGACAGAACCCACATGGTGAAAGTTGTGGGAGCTAGGTTTGTCTCTAAACCGGTTACAAGTTGTGTTCCCCAGGGCTCAGTCCTAGGACCCCTCCTGTTTGGCATATACTTCTCAGAGGTACAGGCAAGCACAGGAGGACTATGGCTGACCACGTTCGCAAACGACTGCAAACTAGGGGCTATAATTGACTCTCCAGCTGATACAGACATCATCCAAAAGGGTCTCACTGAGACAGATACCTGGTGTCAAAATCATGGCCTCAAGCTAAATGCCAAAAAGTGCATAGTCATCCCCTTTGGAAAAAAACAAAGTACCCACAAACTACCACGTAGGTGGTAGTCCCCTAAATATGGAAGATGTAATAAGGGATCTGGGGACCCAAGTAGATAGTAATCTCACCTTTGATAATCACATTGCCAAAGTGGTTAGAAAATCCTTTTACGTGGCCCACCTAATCACAAAAGGGTTCGTGTCCAGATGAAAAGAGGTCATTGTGCCCCTCTACTCATCACTCATCAGACCCATCTCCCCATTTGGGATGTATCTTACAAGACACCTGCAACAGCTGAAAAGACCACAGAAGTACCTCACCAAGAGGATCAATGGCCTCAAACAGATGCCCTGTGCAGCTCGACTGAAGAAACTCCAGTTGTACTCGGTTGCATACCGTCTACTCAAAGATGATCTCTGCCTGACATACAGGGCCATGTCCAACCCAGAATTGATGGACATGCTTCACCTAAAGAAAACCTTATCCCCTTGAGCCACACGCTCTAGGGATTCAAACCTCACCACAACAATAAATAGTACGTGCTGGAGTGATAGATTCCTGTCCCAGAGACTTCCCATGCTTTCGAATAAGATCTCAATCTACATTAGGCAGAGCTCCTCGCTAACACTCTTCAAGAGAAACCTTGACGAGTGGATGGGAAACAGAAAATTTACCTCGGGGATCACTTCAGTAGCTCTGCTGGACGGAGGCACAGAGAACTAATCTAAGGGGATGGCGAAAGCCAACACATTCTGGCTAGGCTTATAAATGCCTTCGGGCAGATAGCCTAGTACCCACCTATGAACCTATGAATCTAAATGTCCCCCAACTCTGCCAGATTGCAAGGTCAGCTCATGTGCACAGCCCTTGGAGGTCACACAGTGCCTTCACTATTGCTGTGGAGTCAGGGTTATGTCTGACACAATGCATGACCTTGATTGTGTTTAGATACAACCATTCTTAGCAAGCTTTGGATGTATGCTTCAGTTCACTTTTGTGTTTCAGGATGACACCCCTCCCCATCCTCAGCCTTTTTGCAGATGCTTGACAACTATGGGCCACACATGAGTGTCATTTTGCAGTGTCCCAAATTCAGAACACCATGTCTAATGGCCTAGTTACTGCTACTGAACAGCAAACCTAAAGGTGTACACTGGCACCAGCAAGGTACAGATGGGAATGGTGGGCCTGAGGTAGAGTGAGGAGTTGCTTGTGCAGCACATGTATCTTTATTAATATTGTCTATAGGTTTCAGCCTAATTCTCGGTACACCATTACACATTCCAACACATGCCTTTGGGAGACTTGATGTTATGCATATGCTACCTGCAGAGAGCTCTGGATGATGCCTCTTGCAGAAACAACTCTTCCATCGGATTACCCTAATCCACTGGCCACACTTATGCAGAGTCCAGGTAACTGTCGACACAGGTACTGCACAGGCAGTACTTGCTAAACATTTCTGCAAGTCCCTCAGTGTTGCTGCATGTGTCTGGGCAGCCTCCATGAACAGTCTGCAACATATGTTGCCATCTGTCTTGGATGAACATCTGTTTATTTTCTGCATTAATTGTGTCCCATACTTCATCATCATATACATGAACGTCTGCACTGTTTGCCATGGTATATGCAATGGCAAAGTAAGGCTATGTCTCCCACTACTGAGTGCTACCTTTTGGATATGGGATCCATTCCATGGTTTGTAAGATTTGTGCAAGCCACGGCTGCCTCTGTTGCAGGTGAGTGAGCAAATGGCATGGACATACTTCTTGGACAGCAGACCTTTACTTGGTGTGACATTGAGGACCCATACATGATGGAATTTGCATACTCAAGATGAGTGAATGCTGCAGTACCTCAAAAGCTGCTTCCACAATATGTTATTTGGAGTGTGTGCACACATATGCTTCCATTGTTTGTTAAGGTATGTATTCCCCATATTTGTTGTCCTAACATATGATTACAACTTACACATCAATTGCGCATGTTAGGATCACATTACAGGTTGTAGAAGTTGTGGAATGTGGTATTGTGATATGCCGTTGTGTAGATCTGTAACAGTTGCTATTGTAATACTAGCATATGCACTGTTATAGCCACTGTATGCGGGTAATGTTTTATACATGTCCCTGCTGTAGGCCATTTGTCCCACCATTATGTTTATCTCTGTTCACACATCTTACACTGACAGGTTGTTAGTTATACTGCAGGACTCTTACATACCCTTCAGATATGCCACCATGGTGACCACTGTGATGCAGTGCAGTTAACAGCAAGAATAATTGAACATGCACAGCATGCATTATGGGTAGGTGTGTAAAATGTGTGCATGGCAAATGCCATGTCCATAACAGGGCTGGTGTATTGGCAAACCTGAACAAAAGACCGCTATACTCACCAGCTACAAGCTGCTGCCCCAGAGGTATATCAGAGGGACCTACATAGTTGTGTGAGAGATGTGATGTGAGTAGCCACACCTGTGGCATTAGTACAGGGTAGGGGCAGCATTTCAGTACATCAACAGTACAAACCCACAATACTACAGATTATGTACACCTGTTCATTACTGCACTGCAGCGACAGACTATGTTATCTGACATATGCATGAAGATACTTTACAGATGAAGATGGATAAGCAGCAGTGGTCTACTAATGTGCCCTGGAGCCTTACCTGCACATTCCTCGTCCATTGTGTGGGTAGCACCCACCTCCACAATGCTATCTTCAGGTTCTTGACTTGGCTGGCCGGAGGGTGCTCCAAGGCTGGCAAGGAGCTCCTCAACATGTGTCAGTGAAGGCTGGATAGCATGACCCCCAACTGTGGCTAGCTAGTCCCTCCTAACTGCAGCAGCATGCTGACGGGCATGGCAGATGAGGTCAGTGCAACAATGTTGCACCTGCTCATAATTGCAATTATGCAAGCCGACATTGTTTACTCCGTGGACGAGCTCGTTCCACAGGGCAGTCCTCTCCTGCAGATCATGGGCCATACGCCCAAAGAGGGTTCCATGGTGATGCACCATGAAGTGGATGAGGATGTAATTCTCCTGTGAAGTGAATGCAGGCAGTCACTCTCTTGACATGGTACCTGCAAGGCATAAACAGGAAAAAACGTCTGAGGACCTCATACTGCAAGGATATAATAGTTTTAATTGACAACCCCCCCACCATATCTGCAAAAATAATCTGAGCACATACATCAATGGGTGTGTTTACACCAAACTTACTGTTGGGACATATATCCTATTGTGCAACAAATATTGAAATGTGTTTTTATTCATGTTCCATGTTAAAACACTGTAATTGGTGGCCTGTTGCTAACAATGTAACCTGCATGCCATTGTAATGGCCACTGTGGTTCCATATATGCATGTGTTCTGTTTGCTATGCAGCTGTTCCAAATCTGTTGTTTTGGGTTACTGGGAATATGTATGCAGGCTGTTATAACCAATCCTGGATTGTGTTGACTATTACTACCCACATATGTTCTAAAACTACAGCACAACAGCACGTTCCCAGCAGTACCACCTGTCCCACCACATCTGACCATGGCACCAAGTCACAGCACATCTGGGACACAACTCAGGACCTCATCAACTGCTGGTCCTGCACTACCCTGGAACCAACTCAGGAGATGTTGGCTGCCCCCCCCCCCCCCAGAAGTGCGCACAGACAGGAACCTGTAACCTGAAGTCAAGTCCAGGGTCTGTTACATAGGGAGCTCTACAGAAAACTGTGGGATATGCTACACCACCTTGAGGCCCTCATGAGAGACATAGAGGTTCAGCCTGCCCCTCCTGCTCAGCCCCCCAGCACAGCCACCTTCAGGGCTGTGAAAGTTCAGTGGTTACTGCCCATGGGTGGGAACCTCAGTCCCACTGTTTCTATTTGGGTGCTCATGGGCTTCCAATTTCCAAACACCCCTCCCTGTCCAAGGTGTTTACCCACCACATGTGTCATATACTGCCCCTGTATGCTGTCTTGTCTGTCTTACAAACCAGCCTACCTCCCCAAATATACCTACTATTCTTCCCTAATATCCCCTTCTCACCTTAACACAAAAAAGGGCACTCTGTTCCCAACTCAAATATTAAATCATGCATAATTGCCCATTTCACAACCACTTACAACTGCTTACGGGTGCCTTAATCACTCTGTATCCAACAGCCCTTGTTCTGGCCAGCAAATACATTATCAGCCCTTGCAAGTGTGTAACCCAGGACCCTGCTAACCATAGCCATATCAATTTAACAGTAAGCCATCTGAGCTGCAGATATGTGTGATGTGTTCTCAAACATATCGTGCAGCACAGTCACTCAACAGTAGGGGAAATATATATATATATATATATATATATATATATATATATATATATATATATATATTTACACACACACACACACACACACACACACACACATATGTGTATGTGTGTTGGTATAAATGTACACATACTCGTCTGTGCGTATATGTATATAAATATATATATATATATATATATATATATATATATATATATATATATATGTTTGTGTGTGTGTGTGTGTATATATATATATATATATATATATATATATATATATATGTATATATATTTGGGGTCTATATTACAACAACGAATGATCAGATGATCAGACATTGTTATATCAACCCTTAAATGCCTAAAATCCAAAACAGTGAACAACCAGGACAGTGACATTTTTCCCAGGGAAAGAAATCGCCGTTCCCAAAAAAAACACTAAACAGAGTGGGGGCTTCACCCCCCCCCCACACTTAAATATACTAACTCCGAGATCGCACTACAGTGGAGGAAATGGCACAACCCGGATGCCCGGCCCAGCATTTCCTTTCCCTGGGAAAAGATTTGCTCTTCCGTCCATTCGCTATTTTGCCGGTTCGACATCTAGTGTTTGCTCTAACAGCATTCGATCATCTGATCATTCGCTGTTCTAAAGTAGACCCTATATATATATATATATATATATATATATATATATATATATATATATGTAGACATACATGTGTGTGTGTGTGTGTGTGTGGGTGTGTGTGTGTGTGTGTGTATATATATATATATATATACAGTGCCTTCAGACATCAGGTCCACACTCTGAACCTTCATCCTCAACTGCTGCACTGTTCTGTCTTGTTACAAAACAGAGCGTCACATGTGGACAGATCCTAACATTGTGGGTGGGGGAATATATAGGGACAGATTGTGGAATATCCTATTACAAAGCTATGATGTTTGTGCATGATACATTTCACATTAACATGACTGTTCTGAAGTTGATGGGGTCTGACACTCATGTGTCAATCATGACTTCATTGCTTCCACCATCGGCTATTTGCCAGATTAATATACATGTTTGGAGGAACAGCACAAACACTATGATGGCTTACATATTGTCATTCTGTGTAGAACTGCACAGTTGACAGGTATGGCCCACTGCCCAAAGGGCCATATGCCATATGCATAGCAGTTGTTTAGCAGGACATCATTACAGCAAGTCTTGATGGCACATATCAAGCTTTCAGAATCATCTGTCCCATTATTACAGACCAAGTACTACATTCAATTACATGCTGACATGTTTCACATACCTATTTTATTAGTATGCTCTTTTCTGTGTTGCACTGCAGGATGTCTCCCTTGTTTGTTTTTTTTTTCTTTTTAGTATTATTTTTGTTTTTTACTATTATTTCTGTTTTTGCTGTTTTTTTTTATTTTCTCTCTCTCTGTCTCTTTCTCTATATATACACTACAGGGATTGAGCTGGTTTGAATAGGTTGCAGCATAGCTTTTGTAGATGATCTGGTAATGGCCTGTGCACCAGTTGGTGTTCCCCACTTGCTAATTGCATGCAGCTAACTGTGTAGTACTTCCAATAGTCAATATCATAGCAACCCACCACTATAAATGACTACATCATGTGGGCGGTGTCCCTGTACCTTTCCTGTATGGAAGACAGCCTTCCTGTGTGTGGGCAGCAGTGTTACAGACAGCAGATAGCAATACCTATTACAACAGGACTTGTGGACACATGCCAAATACATATTTGTATAAGGTTCCAGACCTACAGATAGTGTGAGCATTGCTGTTATATGCGCTGAATACTGCTGGTTTTACAGGGTTTGTGTGTACATGCTAGTTTTGCATGGAATGCAGTCTGTCTGCATAGCTCTCAACTGTGTGCCTATCCACATTATGGCCAGAGGATTGGCTGTTATGTTTTGTCTGTTCACCACACAGGTCTTGTGTCTGACATATCAGTGGCATTATCTCCGTTGATTGCTATCAGTACATGACAACATCCATTTGTGTTTCTGACTTCATTTTCCTGAGTAAGAGTATGTTGCAACCAGTCCTGTAACACCAGCAAATTTCACAGTGTATAACAGCAATATTGCAAATATGGCCCTGTGTTCCAGCCTCTGTCCTCCACATATATACCAGGCTTTGTCCAGATGTCATGCAGTAAGAGGTTGTTAGGTAATGGCCTATCATTATTTAGTACTGGCATTCCTGCTATCATTCCAGTGATGTTGTGGACTCCCACACAAATTGTGGGATAGGGTCCATATATATGACGGCAACAGCTGGACAAAACGTGTGTGACCTTGTACAGTCTGGAGGTCAGTGTGTGGAAAACACTGTTATATGCCCTTGTAATGTATTTTATTGGGAGGGGTATTAAATGCTTTTACCCTAGGCTGTTACAACATGTGAGAGATATCAGTGTTAAGAAACATTAAGGTATATGGCTGTACATTTTCATACATTTCACCATGGAAACAGTGGTGGGCTACAGCTTCCTGTCTTACACACAGATTTGTTTGTCAGTGTGATAGTGACATTTTAAGTTAAGCATTGTTGTGTAACAGATACAGTTACATTGTGACAACTAATACTTTTCCTTCTAGTGGTTGAGTACAGAGTGTAATTGGGGGCTGCTGAACTACATCTGGAATTAAGTGCTGATTGGTTCTTATCTTCAAGGCAAGTGTTTTTTTTTACTGTTGTACTACTTGAAGGCCTTAGGCTGGACAGAAAAGTATGTTATGTTTTTCATATTACTGTATCAAATGTTTTGTCTGAGAGTTGCATTAATCAGTTATTATGTATTCCAAACACCTAACTGCTATAAGAAATGGAATAAACAATTGAAATAGTACGCAAATAAACATGTCTGTGCATGCAAACTTGGGTGTGGTGTCATGTCCTTTGCGTTGTTTGTGGGTATAGGTTTCATGCAATAATTCCCATTTGTAGGAATGAATCCAACGCTGGCCATTTTAAAAGGTGGCAAATGTAGGAATAATGGCTGTTTGATATGCTGTGCACTCTCTATATACACTCTTCTTATACATATCAATAAGCAGTAATATCTTTATATGTGTATATATATACACATATATATATATGTATGTATATAAACATATATGTATATATGTGTGTATGTATATGTATCATTGGAATGTTTAGTGCTTCCACATTGTACATTCCCTGTGGTAGGCTGACTGTTCTGCATGATATGTTACAGATATCATCCTGACATCTTACAGCTGAGATGGCTTACTGTTAACTTGTTGTGGGAGTGTTGTGTAGGGTCCTGGGTTCAAAACTTGCAAGTGCTGGTTATTGCATTGCAATGCATATCTGTTCAGCTGTGGAGGAAGGGGAAATGGCAATAAGTACAAGAGATCCATAATTTGGGCCCCTTCACCCCATTAACAGTATGTTTGGTCAGATGTTTTGCAGTGAGAGGTTCAGAGTGTGGATCCAATGTGCGAGTGCAATACACATGTATATATATATATATATATATATATATATATATATATATATATATATATATATATATATATATCTAGATGCACAGATATATAAATCTATATATATAGATGCGCATATATATAAATATATATATATATATATATATATATATATATATATATATATATATATACATAAATACATCTACATATATAAATACATTTTCCCTACTGTTGAAAGATTGTGCTGCATGATATGTTTGAGAAAACATCACATTTATGTAGAGTTGAAATGGTATAGTGGTAAATCACTATGGATATGGTATGCAGGGTCCTGGGTTCGAGACTTGCAAGGGCTGTTTATTTTGTTGCTCAGCAGAACAAGGGCTGTTGGATACAGAGTGACTAAGGCACTTTTAAGTAGTTGTAAGCGAGTTTACATGATGGTAAGCAATGCTAACTTCCGGTTACATATGCTTACCTTTAGTTAGCCTTAAAAGTATTTAATCTGTGTGTGCATTGCTTAGCGTCATGCAAACAGGCTTAAACCTGCTTATTCTTGCTTAAAAGTGCTTATTCCTGCTTACCCCTGTGCTATTTTCTTTAAAAGAAAAGAAAAAGGGGTGATAGGAAAGTGGTGAAAAAGGGGCATGCAGAAGGAAAGACAATAGGGAAAGTAGCTAGGGATGTGCAGGACGGGTGTAGGAAAGGTCCATAGCTGTCCATTTCTTCTACAGCAACAGCTGTGTATATAAACTGAATTTGGAGGTAGATTTGGACACTCAAACATCTTTTGTGAAGCCAATTAGACCAGATTACATGTGTCCAATGGACACGTGTGAAATGGACAGCTATGTATGGGGTGAGATTATTTTTTTTTTGGGAATAGATTGCCCTTTTTTATGGTGAGAGTGGGATGTTGGAGAAGGATAGTAGGTATATTTGGGGAGGTAGCTTGGGTAGGAAGACAGACAAGACAGACAAGAGAGCATACAGTGATGGTATATGACACATGTGGGAGGTAAACACCTTGGACAGAGAGGGGTGTTTGGAAATCAGAAGCCCATGAGCTCCCAAATGGAAACAGTGGGACTGAGATCCCCACCCATGGGCAGTCACCACTGCACCTTCATGGCCCCGAAGGTGGCTGTGCTGTGGGCTTGGTAGGAGGGGCAGGCTGACCTTCTAAATGCACCATGCGGCCCTCAAGCTGGCATGGCAAATCTCCAAACTCCCTTTGATGCTCGCTATGCACCAAGCCCCAGACCTGACTACGGGGTGACAGTTTCCTGTCCACGCTTGCTCCCGGGGGGTGAGCCCCATCCCCTGAGGTGGTTCCACCCAAAGGTGGTGCAGGACCAGTGGACGAGGAGGTCCTGGGGTGGGTCCCTGATGTGCTGGAGCCCGGTGCCATGGCCAGATGATGTGGGAGAAGTGGGTCCACTGGGACCAGCCTTCCCAAACATGCTATGGTGTTGCAGTTTTAAAACAAATGTGGGTTAGTAATAGTCAACACAATCCAGGATTAGTTATAACAGCATGCATAGATTATCCCATTAACCCAAAACACCAGATTTGGAACAGTTGCATAGCAAACAGAACACATGCATATATGGAACCACAGTGGCCATTACAATGGCATGCAGGTTACATTGATAGCAACAGGCCACCAATGATAGTATTTCAATATGGAACATTAATAGAAACACATTTCAATATTTATTGAATAATACATATGTCCCAACAGTAGGTTTGGTGTAAACATACCCATTGATTTGTGTATTTAGATTATTGTTGCAGATATGGTGGGGGGGATGTCAATTAACAACTTATATATCCTTGTATTTCTCACAACTTTAATGATCATTGCTCTAATCATTAAGACACAGGTATTATTACACTGCCCTATTGGCTTGGTTTGGCCAATGATATGTTTGTAAACAAGTGTATACTTCAACTGTCTTATAGCTAAATTCTACAACTCATACCTGGTATACCTATGTAGGGAATGTTTGTTAACACTACCTGACTGTTTCTACTCATATTCCCAGATTCCGAGTTAATATTATGCACATACCTCTTAATCTCTTATTGCACACACTCTGGTCAAAGCTTGACAATGTGGGGGTAGAACTAGGGACATATTTTGAATATTGCTCTCATAAA
This sequence comes from Protopterus annectens, assembly GCF_019279795.1. NCBI lineage: Eukaryota > Metazoa > Chordata > Ceratodontiformes > Protopteridae > Protopterus > Protopterus annectens. Next base: position 128,110,248 of record NC_056730.1, on the reverse strand, counting down.
TCTGGAGGACTGATAGAGTTCTCAGTGTAAATACATAAATACAGAAGATAGCTTCACTATAGGTAATACCCTAAAAACTCGAGTTAAGTTTAGATGGGGCAGTTGTCAAACCACTGGAGTGATTTATTTGATGAAGTGTATATCCTGTCCTAGTTTTAACGTGGGTAAAACTGAGAGAAGACTTAGGGACAGATTATACGAACATATGTACCAAATAACTACATGTAACAGTAATAATGCCCTGTACAAACATTCCTGCATATGTACAAATTTTGCAGGATTCAAGTTTGGCATTTTAGAGAAAGTTTTACCAAATCCTAGGGGGGGTGATTTTAGAAGTTACATTGAAGAAAGAGAAGTTAGGTGGTAAATTAAATTACAGGCCATTCAAGTTCCAGGATTAAATGAAATGATTTCTATAAAGCCCATACTGAATAGGAAGGCTGCATCAGTAAAATAACTTAGTTTTTAGGAAATGGTTTTAACATTCACTTTTTAATGAGATATACATAACATTGTATTTTTTATAGTACATTTTTATAATAATAATATTTTATGATGATAATGTGTTAGTAGGATGTTGGTGTAATTATGTAATGTTTAATTTATGTATTTGATAGTGTTTACGGTTTATTGTGTTTTTTCTTTTAAATTTACTTTAGGGATGATGTCATTAATTAATGAGGGGAGTGTATAAGGGTAAATTATGTTTTTAATGACAGATTCTGATGAAGTCAATGTTGGAGGGAGGAAAGCGCTCAATCCTTGAAGTTTTGTTTGTGGAGAAATAAAATTACATTTTTTACTTTATGTGACTAGTCCGGGGTACAGCAGTGTATTCATGCTATTTAGGGCTGAAAGAGTGACAGGATTTGTTTTCATATACATTTTCTGAAGGTTTTGAGGTCTGAAAATCAAATGTATGCTATTATTTGCTGACTACAAATCTGAGATCATCCCACTGATTTGCCACGGGGACAGGGGAACAGGCAGAACATATTAGCCATTTATCTGGACATTTTGAAAGGATGTGTACAGTTGAGAGATATGCTTATGCATATAGCTTACTACCACTCCCAGGATTCAAACCATGGCTGTGTCTGATAAAAAAAAAAACAACAATTTAAGTGTCAGCAGAGTGTGCTGTTTGAATATTGCTGTCTATCTCTTCAGTGTTTTCTGTCTTTCTTGATTGTACAATCTGACCTTGTAATTACAACAGTCTCATACAGACATTCCTAGACATATTTTTATGTAGCACTGTGTGAGAAACAGTGGTTGACACAACAGTACTATTCTGATATCAGATGTTACTGAATGCTACATGTCAGGCATACAATACCAGAGTAAACACTACCAGTCCAGGATTCAATCTTTATTGGCAGGCACAGCTTTCTTATCTGACAGACCTGTGGAGGGAATGTTTTTAACACTACATGACTGCTTCTACACATATTCCCAGATTCTGAGTTATTATTATGCACATACCTCTCATCTATCTTTTAATGCACACACTCTGGTCATAACTTGACAACATGGGTGTAGAAATGGGACATATTTTGAATAGTGCTCTCATAAACCTTTGGTGAGTTGCTAGAGTGACAGATTTGTTTTCATATACATTTTCTGAAGGTTTTGAGGTCTGAAAATCAGATTATGTCATTATATGCCGCCTAAAATTCTGAGATAATCCTACTGATTTGCCAGGGGGACAGGCAGAAATTATGAGCCAATTATCTGGACATTCTGAACAAATCTGTACAGTTGAGAGATATGATTATGCATACAGCGTATTAACACTTCCAGGATTAGAACCATGGCTGTGTCTGCTAAAAATACAGTCACAGTAGAGTGTGCTACTTGGATATTGCTGTCTATCACTTCACTGTTTTCTAAGTCTCTCTCAGTTGTACGATCTGACCTTGTAATTACACAAGTCTTAGACATTCCTAGACATTTTTATTATGTAGCACAGTGTGGGTAACAGTGATTAATACATTACTGTTCAGAAATCGCAACACTAAAAATGCCATACGATACCAGAGTAAACACAACCAGTCTAGGATTTAGAGCTTTATTGCTAGGCAGTTACAGTTTTATTGAAATAAGACCTACATGGGACTGTTATTGTCATATTGTCTGGTTTATTCAGTACAGCCCATACACACAACAGTTTTTATACTGGCAGCTGACTTTCTACTACTTTTAGATTTATTTGGTATGACTACTATAAGCAGGATTGTTATTCACCAGCCTCACGATGCAGCTTTTGCAGCCTACATGCATGGGCTTCCTGATTCACAGCCCTCTCAGCTGCAGCTGTAAGAGAAATAGAGAAATATATAGCCATACCTATCCATCATATACACAGGCTGGACATTATTAAACAGTTACTGGTATGAGTACTTACACACTGCTGGGACATCACCCCTCTGCCTTGATTCTTGGATCCACTGGTCCAAGAGCTCCTTCTTCCTCTGTTTCAGGTCAGCATAGTGGTGCCTGACCTTCTCTCCAGTCCGAGGGATACCAGTGGCACTGGTGAGGTCACAGGCGAGACAGTCTCAGGTTTCCACTTTATATTGGGAGCCTTGGTACTGGCCCCAGCAATCTCTCATCATGTTTTTTTTATGAGGAGTCCTACCATGACCTTGGACTCCTGGATGCCCCAGCGCTGCACCCGGAAGTGCAGTCCCTCTCTGACTCCAGACATGCTGCCTACAGTGGGAAGCTGCAACCAGTTATGAGCTGTATTCCCACCTGTGGGGTTTAAATACAGCCGATTTCCTGCCCTTTGCCGTAATTGGATGGTTTTGAATATGCTGAGCTAAGCTAAGCTATGGGCAAACCTGCTTAGCTAAGGCTGGCATTGCTTAAAGGGTCAGGTTCAGCACTGCTTACCAATGGGCAAATCCACTTAGCTGGGCTACGCATTGCTTAGCAGTCATATTTACACAATGCTTACACCTGGTAAGCAGAGCTGTGCAATGCTTAGCATTGCTTATTTTTCATTTTATAGACTAGCATTGATTCATCATTCATTACATAAATTTGTTTACTGTCCCTGACATCCCCCAATGTGCTTTCATTACATTTATTCATGTGTAACTATGCTGTATGGGGCACTTGTGTTTATATGGGGATTTCACAACTTTATTACACTGACACCTCACATCTGGACCTAATGCAGTACTTTGGTTAACAAATATATGTTAATGTTATTTAGTAGGTAATACAAAAAAATTGTTTGTGCACTGCTGTCACATTTAAAATGTGAATTAGTTACAGGGGAGGTCAAACCAGGAATGGTTGCTCACAAAGCATACACTCTAACCACTACACCATTGCAATACTGCTTATGTTAAATGTCTCTTGCTATTTAACTTCTTGTGCTGTTTAAGCTGGACTAAGCATAGCTAAGCAACAGGCACACCTTAGCTATACCCTTCAGAATATCCCTGCTAATGATAAACCATGTACTTTTATCAGCTTTCTGCTTCATGGTGGACATACCTCTCAACCTCTTGGAGCAAAAACTCTGGACAAACCCTAAAATGATGGGGGGACAAATAGGTACAGATTTTAAATATTGCTGTTACAAACATAGTTGATATACTGATAGATCTTGCATTAGCGTGGATTTTCTGAAGGATGTGGAGTCTTTAAAACTCAAATGTTTGTCATTATTTAATGACTTCAATTCTCAGCTGTTTTCCAGAAAGGTACATATTTTAGGAGGAACACACCAAAAATATGTGACAAACATCTGGACATTCTGCGAAAATCTGTACAGTTGAGAGGTATGTTCCTGATTTGTTGGGGGTGTTATGAGTGCTCATTTTAATTGCTGAAAGGCAATTCTGGAGTGCAGGGGCATGTGTATTGTGAGAGCTCTGTTCTTAGACATGCCCCTTGCACTCGTACACGGCTCCATGTAAGTTTAGCAGCACAGGCAGCGCGTCTTCATGAATATGCAAGGCGCACTTTCATGCTGTACCGGAGCAGTCCCTGCCATGCAGGAATAACTTATTTCTGCGCGGCTACTTGCTGAATCCCAGGGAAACTCCTGAGCGCCAAAAAGAGAAAATGTACTGCATTCAAAAACAAAACCAAACATGCCAAGACTGTCAGCAACTGGCATAATTCTATCAACAACTTAACCTCCTTTGACACCACCAAATAGTTCTACTATTTACGGATTTAGTTAGATCAACTTGTTAGCTTTCAACACTATGTAGAAGCAGCCAAAGGAAAAATAAATCAGCAACTAATCTGGGCTACAAAAATTTCTCAATCTCCTCCCCTGAAGGACAGATAACCATTGGTAAAGGTGTACTTCGTTCACAACTCAGACATGGCCTATTCCTGCTGGCATCAGCTTTAATAAAAAGTTTCTCTCTGCTGCCAACAATATCTCCATATTTATTACACTCTCTCCCAAGACATATCACTGCCAGGATCTAGCCAAATGTACTGGCTGTCTGCCTCACAGTTAAAAGATTTGCTAGGCTCTTTTCTGTTTAAGCTTATCAACCTCTCAGTTCTTTGTCAACCAGTTATTTTGATGCCCCTCAGAATACAACCTTAGAACACCCTCCACTGACATAATCCTCCTCAAAACACCGAAATTAAAGTTGCAATGACCAGACCACAGTTTCTCCAACCTAGGGTCACAAGTCTAGGAATCCCTTCCGACCACTCTTAAAGAATATTCCTTCTCCTTCTTTAAAGTATTCAAAAAGGAACTGAAACACTTTCTCTTCAAAGATAAAATAAAAAATTTGTCTCAAAGCATCATGCTAATAAATGAACATGTAATGTAGAAAATATAATGCAATACAAATGTATTTTTCTATAAGCTTCCTCGGGCAAATACAAAAATCAGAGAGCATTAGCACCTTATAAATTTACAGAATTACATATTCAATAACATCACAACCACTACTATTTAAAAATATAAATTTATAATAATGTTTAAATGCCAAATAAATATCAAGTTAGTATTTCAAACATCTCTTTTCAAAATTTTGCTTGAAAGATAAAACATCATTTAACTCTGGACTTAAAGCATATTGACATCCTGGGTTAAATGATGTTGTATTGTTCAAATCTATAGCTGATATACAGGTAGTGCAATATGCTGCTATGTGTGCCATTACATATATAATATGTCTGGCAGCATGGCCTTGGGCTATACATTTGTGCACCTATGTGTATGCATATCACAGAAATGCCTAAACAATGCTACAGTGCATTCTACCATATACTTTTATTTGCTTTGTGTTCTATTCTTACACTGTAGAACATTTTTCCTTAGTATTTGTATATAGCATTTTATACCTAATTTATTTTACTATATATGATAATCTCTTTCTACCATTGTACCTGTACTTGCTCATAACCACAATAAAGTATATCAACTTTGTATATGCTGTTTATTGTAATTGTTTAACTGGAGCTTTTCTCCTCGGGCCTCCATTGAAAAAGAGCTTCCTGCCCAGTCGGACTAACCCAGTCAACAAATGTGAAAATGATAAAATAAATAATAAATAATTATTACATGTAAATCGGTATAGCTAAATGTTTGTAGTAGGAAAATGCTATGCATTGTTGTTTAACTATCTATCTAATTCTCTTCCCTGACTTTCTCTCTAAATATATCATAAGCCTGTTTTTCTTTCACGTCATATTGCAATTCCTATTTCTATTAGAGTAACTTACCTTTAATTCCTCTACAAACTGCCTGAAATTTCTCTAAATATTAAATGATATATAGCTTGTAGCAATTCTTAATCAATGTTTCTATTTTATGTCTAATTTGTTATAATTATTTAAACTGCAGATGTTTTTGTTTTACTTTTGAAGATTGTAAAATTATTGTTCTTAAAATGTTTTGTAATAATTTGGGGATTATCTCGCTGGGCCTTCGTTGAAAATGGGTGTCTACCCAGTTGTTTTTCCCCAGTAATAAAATGTCAATAAATAAATAAGTAAACAAATAAAATAAAATAAAATAACATGGTGTCTAAACTTATAGATGGCACATCTATAGATAAGTGACATGAAAATATTAATAATTCTTAACATAAACACATGTAATTGTTATCATACTTTGAGGCCAGCTTACACAGACATGTATTATGACAATGGCCCATGAAAATGAGTCTTGGCAAGCAGTCACATGTTGGCGTGTACAGTTTGCATAGCAGTTTATAGTGACACAGGTATGTGTCATAATGAGTATTGCCTGGAATGTACAGTCATGCACTCATAGGTAGTATATGTACACAGGTGCATGGAGTAGCGTAGGCATGTTGTATGAAATTCATTACACTGACATTCCAGGTTATGGTACACATTCAACAAATATATGATGTTTGTGCAGCATGCATACCCAATTAACATTTGCTACCATGGGCATATGCAGGGGTGCTATGATCTGTTTTCAATTGTATATGCAGGCATTGTTGGGAATTTTCATATGCTGTCTATGCAGTAGCGTATGGCACATCATACTGTTATTCACACAGTGTATGTTACCTTTTTTTTACTCAGATGATTTTTATTTTAAATTTGCCATAAACAATAAATGAAAACCTATCATGGTTTTCAATCAAGTTAGTAATTATTAACTATATACAAATTTACATTTAGCCTGATATTTTAAAACTTGCTTGATAACAAATTACACAGCTATAGTTTAATTAAAGTTAAATAGTACTTGCTTCATGAGGAGGCTAGACTCATTTGCAAAGTATCAATCAAAGTTAGAACTTTTTTCCAAGGGTTTTTAGTTAATGGTCTAGGAAACAGTCTTAATTATTTGTTTTTTATTTCCATTAAGGCTGTCCTCTTCAATAGACATATGAAATCTTCTTTGCTAGGAGCTGTGGTAGAATTCCATCTCTTTGTTATGCATTTCCTAGCTATAGCTAGTGTAGTTCAAAGTAAATGAAGATTAGTCTTATTTGAAGAATAAGCATTATCAGTTATATTCAGTAATAACAAAGCCTTGGTCATGACAAAATTATCTGTATAAATTGCCTGCAAGAAATTGTTAATACTTTCCCAAAAGGATTTAATTTTTACACAATCATAGAAAATGTGAGACCAATCAGCTTTATTAAACTGTTGACATCTCCAGCATAACCCATCATTAGAAGGATTGATTTTTGAAACTTTATCAGGGGTTAAAAAGGATCTATGAAGGAATTTCCAGGTAAATATTCTCCAATAATGAGAACAAGAAGTTAATTTTACTGAGAGAAGTAAATTAGATTTATTTTCTGAGGTTAACTTCATCATATATCCTTTAGTAATATATTGCCAATATGCTGGTTTAGGTTGTGTTTTGTAAATTTTTATTAGATTATATAAATATGAAGTACCATTTTCCAATTTCTTATTATTATATAAAATTTCAAACAGTCTGGATAGAAAATTTGGTGTATTTGAAAAAGAAGAATTATTTATTATCCTACATAGACCCTTGGAGTACATCAGTATATTCTGAAGCATTAACCATTCATGAGAATTCACTTTGTAAGTTGACATCATATATTGTAAATCCCATACTTGCTGATTTTCTAGACAATGTAACCAACAGATTAGATTTTTCTGTTCCCAAGAGAGGAATATATCTCTATGAATTTTATCTGGAAAGTTTTTAGTAATGCTGAAGGGAATTAATGTTGCAAACTAAAGCTTTAAATCCATATTCATGTTTATAAATGTTCAAAAATAGTCAAATAAATGATTTATTAAATTTGTCCTAGTTAGTTTAATTATATTGTATTGATAATTTAAGGCCAGTGAGTACCATAATATATTGTCTTTGTCTAGAAAAGTAGAATTTTTAAGTAAATTATTTTCATTTATTATTATAGTTGTATGTAACAATTTCCAATTAGACATAAAATTTGGATTGATCCATTCAACCACAGTTTTAAATAAAGTTGATCTTATATAAGATTCAATAGCTGGGAAATGTATTACTCCCTGGTCCCATTGTCTGATATGATGGATATATGCAATTTTGTTTCTTTTAGGAAACCACAGAAATCTTAGCAATATTGATGTTATTTTCTTAAGGTGAGTTTTCTCAGGAATTAAAGTGGCTTGTACAACATACAAAATTTTAGGGAGAAGAATCATTTTAATTAACTGTAATCTATCTTCAAAAACTATAAATAACTTATTATATTTACCCACTAGAGAGTCTATTGTAGCTATGATCCTTCTATAATTAATATTCAATATGTCTTGAATATTTTCACACAAGTCTATCCCTAAGTATTTTATTGTTGAGACATGTTCTCCTATGATATGATTCTTATCTATTTGAAAATCCTTTTTTTTATTTAATAATAAGTATTTAGACTTTTGTTTATTAAATCGGAGTCCTGAGATCTTATGAAATTTCTTTATCAGATTATCTAATTCAATTAATGATTCTTTTGAATTCAATAGTGTCAGAAGTATGTTGTCAGCAAAGAGCATGATCTTGGAGTTATATTGACCAAATATATTTATTCCTTTTATCTTTGGATTGTTTCATATTAGTATTACCAATAGTTCTATAGCTAATGCAAATAAAATGGGTGACATAGGGCATCCTTGTTTAGTACCTCTCGTAACTTGTATAGCTTCTGAGGTAAAGGGTCCTAATTTAACATAGGTTAAATTGTTTTCATAAACCTTTTTAATAAATGTAATGAAGGAGATGGGAAATGTATAAGATTTTAATTAAATAATCCCAGTTCAAGGAATCGAAAGCTTTCTCAATATCTAGTCCAATTATTAAGGTTTCTATATTTTCTTTGTTTAAATAATCAATTAATGTCAATATTCTTTTAATGTTATCATGTGGATGTCTATTTTGAATAAACCCAGCTTGGTCATAGTTAATAATTTCATTCATATGATTTTTTATTTTTTTAACCACTATAGACATAAATATTTTATAATCATTATTTAATAATGAAATTATGAACTGCACTGACTATCATCCTTGTTTTCTTTTAAAATGGGTATGATTAAGGAGTATCTCTATGAAGGAGGAATTAATGCATGAGTTTGAATTTCAATAAATGTTTTATGTAGTAATGAGGTTATATTTTTGGGGAAAAGTTTGTAAATTTCTATGATTAAGCCATCCATTCCAGGAGATTTACTAGTTTTACTTTCTTTGATTGTATCTATGACTTCTTTGTGTGTAATGGATTTTTGTAATTCATTTTGTAAACTTTCAGGGATTGGTTTAATATTTGAAAACACATTTTCTAAAAGGGGATGTTCTGGCAAATTATTGTTATTTTTAAAATGATTTTTGAAATGACACTTGAAAACATCTAGAGTATCTCCTATTTCCGAAACTTTCTTACCTTTTTCTTCATGTAGTATATTAACAATAGTATTAGCTTTAGATTGCATTTTAACTTTAACAGATAAGTTATGTAAGTGTTTTGGAGAGGTGGCATAAGAATTTATTTTTAAACTCTCCATGGCTAAATTAGTTTTGTGATTTAAGATTTCAATATATCTTTTAGTTAAGTCTTCTATTGTCTTCTTATTCTCTAATAAATTAGGAGATTTTTTTAGATTTAAATAATGTGAGCTTCCTTTGTAGTTCTTGACGTTCTGATTCCCATTCCTTGATTTTATTTTTATACCAAGCAATCGTTTTTACATAGATATAAGCTTTTAATGAATCCCATACCATTACTATATTTGCTTTTGAGTTGTAGTTTACATCTACAAAGAAATTGAGTTCATTCACTAACCATTGCTTAAATTCTTTAATTTTTGTAAAATATGAAGGAATTCTAGTAAGAAAAGCAAGTGATTTAAAATGTATTTGCACTTTTAGAACTAGAGAATTATGATCTGAGAGGGGGCAAGGAATTATTGTAAAATAAGTAATTTTTGTTTGAAGATCCTGGGAAATATATATCTTATCAATTCTGGTTTGGGTACCATATCTATACTCTTGATGGGAGAATACCAAGGAATTACTATCTATAACATTAAAGGTATCTTTTAATTTTAAGGATTCGGTCCATTTTTTAGTAATTTTGCAGTAGCTGTTAGACATGGAGATTTTTTATCAGTAGTTTCAGACATATCTGTAATACAATTAAAGTCCACCCTATTATTAAATTACCTTTAAATATACTTGTAATTTGATCTAAATGCTTTTTGACTGTCCCCATCCCAATACCCTGAAACCAATATAGGTTTACTAGTGTCCACAACCTGTTACTAAACTTCAGAATGACTATAGCTATAAGGCCCTCATTGTCTATATATTTATGTATTATTTCAGGATTTAATAAATTGTTTCTCCATAGAATTATTACCACCCTCTGGGTTCCATGTGAAATTATCATTGCTCTTGAAATGTGTTTCCTGTAAAAAAAATATTTGTGATCTATTTAAGTTTAGATATTTTAGTAAGTTAGATCTTTTATTTGGACTGTTTAGACCATTAATGTTTAACGATAATATAGAAAGGTCCATATCAAATTATTTTGAGGAAATATTTAAAGATGTTATTGACTACCTGAAATCATCCCCTCCTTAAAAAATAAAGTATTATTGATTAGTACATAATCAATTATCTCAGTGAAGCATGTTATCACTAAGGTACTCAATAAGTATACGTCAGGCTCGGTAAAAATAATGAACAATTTAAAAACTAAAATAAATACTAAAGTTAAAGTAATTAGCTCATTAATCCCTACCTACCATGGAATGAAATACATTCCTAGTCCAACAGATTGAAACATCTGGTGAACTATCACTCTAACTTCCTTTTCCCATTCCTTTGAGCTCCATATATACTGTAAATAATCAAGAAGTCTAATAAACAACTATTATTGTGATTTAAAAACATTTGGTTGTAGAAGGCATTGTTTAATATGAATTAACTACTATATCATTATCATCTAAACATAGAAAACAAATGCAGTTGAATTATACTAATTATTAACTTATTCAGCTCATTGTATCAACATAACTTTCCATAGTGGATATGAATTCACTTGTTTAAACACACAGACACTTTAATCCTTAATCACAAGGCTTGCAAGCAATAACATAAATAAAAAAAAAATCACATCTTATAATATATAAACATATGCTTTCAAGAACTGTTCATCAGATTTAAAAGAGACTGTATAATTACCTTATAGTCTGAATATATGATTAATCTTATTATATTTCAGCTAATAGTTATAGTAATGCTTTAGAAAGGCAGTCAAAAAATGCATATGTTTAAATTATCTAAGTGGTGTAAAGCATAGTAGTTTCTATGAATGTGTTGATCAGGTACTTATATCATTTTAGTTGCTTGATTTACTTTAATAATGGTTTTGTTAAAATATGGTTCAAACATCAATCAGATTTAATTTTATATTCTCTTGTATGGGGTATAACTAGATAAGGGAAATCTAGCTTGTTTTCTAAAGTGTGTTGTGAAAGTGCTTCTGTAGGGTACGAGTATACCAACAGCCAATCAAAACCTTATCTATTCATTGTTATGACAGCAATAAACTACTCTGGAATTGTAAACATAGGAGAAAACTTTTTCCCTAGCTCGTGCAAACTGCAGTCTAAATAGACTTTTATAAAACTTCATGAGCACTTATTTCCCGCTCAAACAACTGCCGTGAAAATGGAAAAAAAAAAAAAAAGGCTCAAAACACTGACACTCTCCCTCGCAAGGAGCACACCACCCCTGACCCAAAGACACCAGGGTCAGCTCACATTGTGTCCATTGCACCTTTAACCCCACTCTCTGCATACTATCTGACCTCATACAACACCAATTCACTCGACCGACAGTGCTTCTCCAATCTGACCCGACACAAATGTGCATCAGTTCCACATAATCTGCAACTACAACCAACAAAAAACGTGCCATTCATTATCAATTCAGAAGGCAAAGCAGTACATCACCAGAATTACAACAGTTCCCAGCCTCTATTCCTCAGAGAAATCCCACCAATAATCCCCAAATACAGATCACCAGATACTTCAACAAATCCCGCCCAGAAAATCACTCCACTGTCAGCCAACTTCCCGAAATAGTAACAATCGTCAAGCCATTCCAAGTAACAACTATTTCAGTAAGGCAGCCATCTAAGAAACCCAAACCCTACTTTCAGTAACAGTTTTTTTCCTCTAGCTGCAACAATAGTCCCAGTCCTTGCAGCAAGCACACAATTTCAGACCGGACAAGATTTCAAATAGGGCATAACCCTGATGTACAACCTTTCTTCGTCAGTGCATCTGAGGCAAGAAGCAAAAAAAAAAAAATGTTTTCCACCATAATACCAACAGCGATGATTACGGCAATACTCTCCAGAAGCATACAAATTGTTTAAGGCCACTGCGAAGACCCCAGCTAATTATCAATGACTGCAATGTATATATTATGCAATAGGCTGTGGGCAGTATAACAAAGGTCAAAATAAATAGGTAGGCAATAATTGTCATTTATGCCAGGGAACGAAGTTGATGTTTTAATACTGTAATGAATATAAATTAATGTGTAGTCTTTGTGTATTTGCAGTTTGTTAGATCACCTCTTCCATACATTACTCTAATGCATCATGCAAAGCCAGGACATTCATTTTCGCTTAATTCAAATAATTCTATACTGTTCCCGATCACAGTATGTTAGTTACTAATCAATCTAACATTTTAACATCTTTAAAATCTTGCTTGTATTGAATAAACATTGCTTGTATTGAACACAGCACTTTGTTCGAGTTTCTGACCTTCATTTGGATTTCCCCAACAAGTTTCGGTTTTGGTTTCAGTTTCTTTGGGCTTGTTTTTCCATCAGTTTATTGGATTTTAACATGGAATGAAATTTAGGTAGCATATTTAAAATGTAAAAACAAAAATGGAGAAAAAAAACTGTTTTATACGCACCTAGACTGACAACCACACACCAGTTTGGAACAATCAAAGCCAATCAGATAAAGCATATATATATTTACTCTACCATTACTAAATGATAAGCAAGGTAAACTCCAGTTTTATATTATAGACAATTTACTACATGTAATAACTGCAACTCGAAACGAGTCTCTTTCTTAACATCCTCATTCACATCAGCAATGAGGAAATACCTTCATGTTACTTTAATTTTAACTGACAGATCTCAATAGCGTTTCTCCATTTAAAAATGGGAACGTTTCGTAGCTACGAGGAACATTTCATTAATATAGTCTAAAAAGGCAGTGCATGTTGCCTTAACCACAAATTACCTCTCCATCTGTAAGTACCCACTCAACATTCTCAGATCACTTATTAATGTTTGCAACTTACTTCAGCTTTTAGGCCTCTTTTTTGATAATCTCCATCAGTATGCAATCTGTTCTTATGTGACACATGCAGTGACAGCAACAATCAGCATGTCTCCTTTTGTATACACTAATTTAAAACTGACTCACAATATTATGCAAATACAGCAAAGCCCCACTGTTGAGCACTAACACCAACTTCTGCTGAGAGTCCAGGACATGGAGATGGAGACGAAGGAGGATCCAGCTGCCCTGCATGACCAACTCTGCCTGCAGCCCATGCCATCAGTCCAGCAGGACCTGTAAATGTTCACCTCGCTCTGAATGATTGCTTCAGGGAGGAGATGTAGCAGGTTGTTCATGACATCTTCTCAGAGATGATGCAGGCCATGATTCAGGACTTTGTCAGGGAGATGGGCAGCTCCATGCATTAGGAATTCCAGGACCCACTTGCCCACCTTACCAGAGAAGGTCAATCCCATAAGAAAGGTCTTTCTGGCATATACGTATTGTCAATGTACTCATTAACTGTTTACCTGGGCCCTGCCTATGCATGCCAACCATATGTATAACATCAGTTCATTAAACACTTGCTGCAAAATTATTAAATGAAATGTGCTTATATATATAGGTCATGCAAACATTGTAGCAATGGCATTGAATATCCACATGCTTGCATTTGCTGAAAGCACTTGGCACATGAAGTACATTGGCTGTCTGTCTTTTGTAGATCATTGTTCATATGTATGTGACCTGTGCCCATTGCAATATGGCACATATTACTAGTCTGTGTGTGCATGTGTATATGCATACACACACACACACACACACATATATATATATATATATGTGTGTGTGTGTGTGTGTGTGTGTGAGAGAGTGTGTATATAAATATATATATATATATATATATATATGTGTGTGTGTGTGTGTGTGTGTTTGGTAACATTTGCACACTGTTTATGGAAAGGTACTGCTACAAAATCACTGTCACGGTTACAGCCAATACTCATCAGTGGTGCACCTGTGGCAGTGCTTTCCATTGCCTTACATGACTAACATATGTTCCACACTACTCCTGTGTACCCCAAGCATGGTATAAGGGAGGCTGTGCATTTCTATGTGCTAATGGCACAGATTGCATAGTATGTTATAGCTTTCATGATAAACTTAATGGTATGTGAGGGGTTCTTAGCTGCTGTGTGTTGAACACCAATACACTGGATAGCACTGTTGCTCACATGACTTGCACATGTTTGCCAACAATGCAGTGTTTGCTGCTACCTATGCCATCCCGTACTGTGGGTGTGATACACTAATGGCAGAAGGACTGTATACTGAAAGCATAATAATGTGGCAAGACTGTTGCAGTGGGGATTATGCAAACATTATAATACTGATGTAGCTGAGAAGCATTGGAAACATGAGCCACAATGCATTATAGAAAATGATGAAGTTTATATCATATGAGATCACCCATTACCAACAGTTCAAAAATAGATGTGAGAAAACTAGATATCCATGAAAAGAAGACAAATATATGAAATTGCTACACCCAGTGATTACAGTGTCTTATGTACAGAGAGGCCCAGAGTCATAAAAACAGGATTTGCAGGCAGAAACAAGGACAATGTGGAAGAAGGATACTCGGACAGTTCCAATACTAGTAGGAGCAATGGGTTTCATAAAAAGAATTTACAACCTTACTTATATATGTTATTGATAGATGTAACTAGATATGAACTACAAAATGAGTCAAATCTGGGCACATTGCAGGTGCTGTGAAGAGCACTTCTGGCAAACATCAAAGATTGAAACAATGCTAATTTCATGAACTTTAATCATACTTTGACTTAGGAATGGGGTCCATTCCCTTCATGGTATTAGAAACCCAACTGGAGAAATTAAACTGTGATATTAGTACTTAACAGACTAGGTTGTGGTTACAATTTGGCTCCCAAACAACAACATAGTATAAAGACTTCTTATCTTATTTTTGTGGATAATTTAAAACTATATAGATCATCAAACGAGGAGCCGAAAGCAAAACTGGATGTGGTCAAGACTTTCTCAGATTATATAAGAATATCATTTGATCTTGATAATTCCAGAAAAGCAGCATTTAAAGCGAGAAGGCTACAGCACCAAGAAAATATCAGTCTCAGACTGGAATGTGATATAAAGCAACTAGAGCAGGAGAAAGTATATAGATATTTGGGAATTAATGAAGGACCGACAATAAAACATGGACACATGAACAAAACTCAGTAAGGAATATTTTAGAATTCTAAAACACTGCAAATAACCCTGACGTCTACGAACTAAGTCCAAGCTGTAAATCAATTTGCTCTTCCTATTCTAATTTACAGTTTTGGGGTGATTAACTGGCCTCAAAAGTTATTGGATCAGTTAGACAGGAAAACAAAAAAAAATGTTTCAAGCTTATCAGATGATATATAAAAATCAGTGTATACCAAGATTATATATTCCTTGTTCTGAAGAAGGTGTGGGTCTCCTCAAAATTGATTACATTTGTACATCTGCAATTGTATGACTGCATACATATCTGCTGACCTCACCAGATCCAACATTGTGAAAGTTTTTAAACATGAACAAATCTGAGATGACCTGCTTGCTTAGTTTAGCAGAAGCATATTGGTGTTAAGTAGGAATGGAAACAGAGACAGAAGTAGACAAAAATCAGGCATCAACTGAAAGTGCCAAAATCAAAAGAAAGAAAGAATATAAGGAGAAAGATCAGATGAGAAAGCAAAACGTGGAAAAGGCATAAATGTAGTTTCAAGTACAGAAATCTCCTGGCACTACCTCATGTCAATCAGGGTCTGACACAGGAATATTTAAGAAGAGGTGAATTTAAACCAAAAGATGAAAGGTTAATATCCAGTCAAAAAGCTCCTTACCTTTCTCCTCCATCAAACTCCACAAAGAGAACTGGCAGTAAAAAAGACTTTAGTCAAATTAACACACAAGTGTAGCCCATAAATAGCTTAATAGCTAAAAATATGCCACTAATATAGAATTAAAAAATGTTATTAAACATTAATCTGAGGGCTTTTGCCTTCACCATGAAGGCATCTTCTGAGATAAAAAACTACGGGCTCTTCACAAGGCAGTTCGAATGGTATGGGACGTAATCCGGACGCCCCAGATGAAACGGAACTTTCTAATTTTTTGAAAACTCCCGCAGCGTTTCGGGAGGCCACTGAAAGCGTTCCTGCTGGTTCTGGACATAACGATTATGGCTCTGGGACAAATCCAGGTTCTACCTTTTCTGAATGGGTGAAACATAAACCCATTTTCCAATTTGTTGAAAACCACGAAAGCAATTCTAATGTGACTCTTTCTTTTGCTGACAACATGCGGACACTTGAGCAAAAACTATACAGGTACAAGACTCTTGAACTTGATAATCTTTACCTGAATGAATGTCTTAACAAACAGATTGTCCCTAAAGGTTTGCGGGTACATAAATACCCGAACAATGTTGTTAGTGGGAGTGATTTTCACTCTGAACTGGTTAAGATTTTTGATGAGTGTGGATTTGGTATTGTTAGGGCTATAATCAAAAGAAATGACATTGAAATTAAAGCTTTGCAAAAGGATATTTTTAAGTTGAATGAAACTGTCACCTCTGATTTAATGTTTACCATTGACTCTGAAAAACAAAAATACTATGATTTAAGGAAACAAATAGACCTAAAATGTAATACAGTGTTGAATCGAAAGTATAGGAAACTTAACAGGGACATTAAGGAATACCAGGAGGGCAGGCAGTATCCCAATCCACCTAATTATAGGGGTGGTATTTCATTTCAGCAAGCCCCTAGGGATATTCCTAATGCACATGCTTTACAGTCCCCTGCCCGAGTATCCCTCTCCTCCACCACAACATCACCTTGATGACGAGGCTAATTCTGACACTGATTTTTTACCCAGGAGGTCAGAACACCTTCGTCAACAACCTCACAACCAGCAGGTGCAGCAACACTATTTGGGACCTCGTTCCCCTCGGCAGGTGGGGGGGGCCAAAACCAGGGGGTGGAGGGCGAATCAAAAACAGGACTGGTAGAAACTGAGACTATTGAGGTAACTGCTATTGGTAATTATTCCATGCATACATTAAATGGATATCACATTTATAATTACAGTGATGCAGTTATTTCTGACACATGGTTTTCTTTGTTCACTAAGGGTTTTAAGTTTGTGCCTAGTAAGTGTAGTAGTATTGTTAACACCATACTTGATGTCAAACTTTTTATACGTAAGCTCAATCTTCAGCATTTGTTTGGATCCACTATCATGGGCCCATGTTTAATGCTTAAAAAGTCTAGTACCTATAACCCTCCTCTACATCCACAAATTAGTTATTTGGAAAATAGGATTGTACATATGATACGGAGTAGAGTAAGAAAGTCCAAATATAATTCTAACCTTAACCAGGCTGAGAGTACTCTTTTGACAGAACTTAGTGTAGATTCCTCTGTCAGGGTCATGGAACCTGACAAAGGGGGTGGTACAGTTATTATGGACCAAGTAGTATATGAGGCTAAAATGCACAATTTGCTATATGACACGGCGAAATACACTATTGCTTCCTTAAATGAGATCCATATGTCATATAAAAAAATTGACCTGGCTATTCAGGATCTTTTGGACCAGGAAGTTATTGAATTTGACCTTTACACTTTTCTGGACAATCCACACCTAAAAGTACCCACAATTTTTGGGGTGCCTAAAATACATAAGAATGTGATAGACCCTCCTCTTAGACCAATTGTGGCTGCCAGGGGTCCAAAACCCACAACCTTTCCAAATGTTTGGATTGGAAGCTAAAGCAGCTGTGGGGAAAACAACAACATCTACTTAAGGACTCCTGGGAATTTTTGCGGGGGATCACCAATGAACTTCATAGGCCCAACCTATTGTTTGTAACCATTGATGTGGTAGACCTTTTTTCAGTAATCCCACATGCAATTGGGTTGGCTTGGATGGAGGAGGCTCTTTGGGAATGTGAAGGTGTCACAGACAATGATTTTATATTAGTTTTACATTTACTAGAGTTGGTTCTTAGTAGCAACTATGTATACTTTTGTGGGGAATATTTTCAGCAGACCTCGGGTGTTTCTATGGGAGCTAATTGTGCAACGACCTATGCTGACATCATTTTGTCAGTATGGGAGAAAAAGTATGTACTTCACAGTGAATTTTCCAAGTACTGGATTCATTTCACCCGGTTTTTAGATGATATCTGTATGTTTTGGACAGGACCAAGGCATTGTGTAGAAGAATTTGTAACCTACCTGCATTCAGCAACATAATTTCTGAAATTTACACACGACATCTCAGCCAACCAAGTCAATTATTTAGATGTCACCCTTTACAAACATGCTGATAGTTTCAGTTCATGTATATATAGAAAGCCTTCATTTTCTAATAGTTACCTGCACTACCTCAGTTCACATCCTAAATTCCAAAAAAGGTCTATAATCAAGGGTCAATTTGTTAGGGTCTCCCACATGACATCGGATGACCATATTTTTCAAATTGAGGGGGACAAATTGAGCTCCCTATTTGTGGACAGGGGATACCCTACATCCTTGATTAACTTGGTTCGTGAGGAGGTTTGTTCTGCCAGGGGTACTAGATTTTTTCCTATTTTAGGGAAGAGATGACTTGATGCATCTAATGAAAGTTCCCCCTCCTGTTTTAACACACTTGGTTCCAATTTGGTATTTGTTACTGAACATAGCGAGGATGCAGGGCACATTAGGTATATTATTCTAAAAGAATTGAGCACCTTCAAGAACTTTACTGATTTGAATAACTTAAAGGACTTGACATGTAAATTTGTATATAGAAGGGGTTTTAACATCAAGAGGGTTTTGGAACACAACACCAGTCACAGTATTTCCAACCAACATAGAAAAGGCACTTTTCGTTGTGGACACTGCAGGCAGTGTAAATATGTCATTAACCAGGAACATGTTTACTTAGAAAGTAGGAACAGGAAGATTTATGCTCAGAGATTTCACAATTGCAATTCTACAGGTATAGTTTATTTGTCTGTTTGCCGGTCTTGCCAAGCATTTTATGTTGGCAAGACCGAAAGACAGTTAAAGAGGCGTATCTATGAACATTGCTACGAAATTCAAAAACAATGTAATACTAACGCCCTTTACAGGCACACAGTGGTGTGCGAATCTGCTTTTTTCACGTTTTTTGTGTTGGAAACAGTTCCTAAAAGTATTAGGGGAGGGCATTGGGAAGCTAGACTATCTCATAGAGAGACTTTTTGGCAGATTTTATTAGCTTCCAACAAACCTCCGGGTCTTAATGACCTTATTTCTATTATGCCCTATCTAAAACTCAAAGCAGAACAATTGTAAGGATGTAAATGTGTAATATTGAGGTTTTAGTACAATTTTAATTATATTGCATGCACTCATTGCATTTATATATGGTTGATAGTAGAATACCATGGCATTCATTTACAAAACAATATG
The DNA here is from genome assembly GCF_019279795.1 of Protopterus annectens. Lineage (NCBI taxonomy): Eukaryota > Metazoa > Chordata > Ceratodontiformes > Protopteridae > Protopterus > Protopterus annectens. The sequence goes on along the minus strand of NC_056730.1, from coordinate 128,090,411 downwards.
CTTACATATTGTATTTTATATAATTTTATTATGAAATTTAGCAGGTTGCATGTAATTTTATAGACATGAGGCTTACATTCAGTTTGTCCTCATTTTTATATCATTTTCTTTTTTAATTTTGTGTAATTTTATGTTTGGAAGTTTTTCAGCATAACTGTGGATATATCTGTTTTTCAAAAATTTATTAAGTTAAAACAGATTGTTTATTTAATAACATTGCAAGTCTAGTTTCTGTTTGGAATTTGCAAGGTCTATGTCTACATACATGTTTTAACATTAATGTAAATGTAGCTGCAGCTTTAAGAATGCTTCACTTTACATGGATACTTATTCAATTAATTAATTAACTATTGTATATAAATGTGGGTATGTTCATCAGGTTTTTATCTGAAGAAGTTGCATTGGCGATGAAAACGTGGATTTGTTGTGGCGTTAAAATAAAGTTTTTCTGTGCAGTTTGCCTTCTATGGTTTTTCAGCTACTGGAGTATCGTTGTGCCTTATAGTGTCGTTGGCTTCATTCTCCTTGTGGATCCTCCTCATCTGCTTGCTGCCCTTTGCGTGGTGTGTTGGTAACTTTGCAGTTTTCTTTGATACTGCATACATATCTGCTGACCTCACCAGATCCAACATTGTGAAAGTTTTTAAACATGAACAAATCTGAGATGACCTGCTTGCTTAGTTTAGCAGAAGCATATTGGTGTTAAGTAGGAATGGAAACAGAGACAGAAGTAGACAAAAATCAGGCATCAACTGAAAGTGCCAAAATCAAAAGAAAGAAAGAATATAAGGAGAAAGATCAGATGAGAAAACAAAACGTGGAAAAGGCATAAATGTAGATCAGATGAGAAAACAAAACGTGGAAAAGGCATAAATGTAGTACAGAAATCTCCTGACACTACCTCTTGTCAATCAGGGTCTGACACAGGAATATTTAAGAAGAGGTGAATTTAAACCAAAAGATGAAAGGTTAATATCCAGTCAAAAAGCTCCTTACCTTTCTCCTCCATCAAACTCCACAAAGAGAACTGGCAGTAAAAAAGACTTTAGTCAAATTAACACACAAGTGTAGCCCATAAACAGCTTAATAGCTAAAAATATGCCACTAATATAGAATTAAAAAACGTTATTAAACATTAATCTGAGGGCTTTTGCCTTCACCATTAAGGCATCTTCTGAGATAAAAAAACATACGTTCGGGTGAAATTTTAAATACTTAACCATACATTATGAAACTGCTGTAATTCTATTTCATGTAGAATAATACTAAATAAATTAACTACATCAATTGCAATAAAAATAATATTATTATCAAAAGGGGTATTATTTAAAAGTTGCAACAGGTGCCATGAATCTCACAAAATATGTTTCTCTTTCTCAATTAAACTTTTTTTGTACATATATCAACATATAGAGCTAATGGTTCAAGTTTAACCTACTAGCAGACACTGTAGGTCTTAGTGTGGGGAGGGGGGTTCAAAGGGACCTTGTGCACTTTGGGTATACCAAAGATTGATGGGATTACTGGTTTCTTAACTTTATCATTTAACCCCGTGGCTTCTAATCGGAGTTGCCAATGAAATTCTTTTTCTTCCAACAAAAGTAACAGACATAAACTTACTAACATACTTTACAGGCACATATTAGAATGTACAAGCTATAAACGATTTGTATTCTTTATCACAGACAAAGTCTATAGTACTGAGAGAGGAGGGAATAAGGAACTTTTGTTGAAAATAAAAGAACTTCATGGGCAACTCTGATTAGAAGCCAAGAAAAAAAACAGGGTTAAATGATAAAGTGGCCTTAAGCTACATTTTAAAAAGGAGAGAAAATCTATACATTTTTTAAACTTACAGATTTTACAATGCTTTAATTGGTTGTACATATATATTGTTAACAGTATGTTTTAACCATTTTTCATTTATTTTTTATGGTTGTACTTTTGTATAGTAGTTTATGCACATTTTTAATACATTGTTAACAAAACGAACATTACAATTCTTTTAAAGAAATTGGTTAACACGTATTTATGCTGTTAATTAATTGGTCAGTTTTATTGGCTCTAAGCTAATACTGTTAAATATTTAAAATTTCACCTGAACTTGTGTTTTTTAGTCTGTGAAGATGCCTTCATGGTGAAGGCGAAAGTGCTCAGATTACTGTTTAATAAAGTTTTTTAAGCCTATATTAGTGGCATAATTTTAGGTATTACGCTTTTTATGGGCTGCACTGAAGTGTATTAATTCAATTAAAGTGTTTTTTACTGCCAGTTCTCTTTGTGGAATTTGCTGGAGGACACAAGTGCTTTTTCACTGGATTGTTGTTATGGACTTTAGCAACCACTGTGTGGTTAATATTAACTGCCCAGGATAATGGTCTATGTACACATTTACATAGTCCATTGAACATGTGGGAGAAACATACAAATGCACATTCTTTAAAACAGAATCGGAAACAGTAACACACCTTGTTGCTGGGGATGATACAGTAATGACAGAGGGCCTCTATACTGAAAGGCATAATAATGTTGCAAGACTGTTGCATTGAGGATTGTACAAACATTACAATATCGAAGTAGCTGAGAATCATTGGAAATAAGAGCCACAAAGCATTATAGAGAATGATGAAGTTTATATCACATGGGATTACCCATTACCAACAGTTCAAAAAAATAGGTGCAAGAAAACTAGATATAGTAGTCCATGAAAAGAAGACAAAAGTAGTACTGATCATTTAAACTCCTAAACCCAGTGATTACAGTCTTTTACATTCAGAGAGACACAAGGTCATAAAATGCCAGGATTTGCAGGCAGAAAAGAGGGCAATATGGAAGAAGGATACGCAGCTAGTGCCAAACGTAGTAGGAACAATGGGTCTCTTAAAAAAGAATTTACAGTTATATTTAGATATACTATCATTACATGTAACTTCATATGAATTGTAGAAGGAGTCACTTCTGGGCAAAATGTGCATGCTGTGAAGAGCACTTTCAACTAACATCAAAGACTGAAGCAATACTAATTTCATGAACTTTAATTATATCCTGATTTAGGAATGGGGTCCATTCCTATCATGATATTAGAAACACAAAAGACTTGGAGAAATTAAACCCATGATATGCAGCATACTTTGTATACTCACAGGAAACCTGGTCACCTGTGGTATCAAAGTAACTCTCCATACATGTATGTAAACTGTACATGCAGATCATATGTGTATTCTGACATTTACTATTGTATAATGTACATGCTTATGAGTTACTGTGGCAGGTTTCTACAGGCATCACACTGTCATGCTTTCCTGTGCCTCCCATATGTCTGAGCATCTTGTCCTCCACTGTTACTGTGTTCATGTCATCTGTGCAGTTCATCACATTCCACACCTGCTAATTTACATTCACCATGCATGTTTGGCCATGTGCGGACAGCATGTTCTACAAAAATGCTCACAAATGTCTGCTTTCTGTCATCAGATTTGAGTTGCATATAGTAAGATTTGCAGCTGTATTCTGCAGTGTTCCACATCACATTCCATTCTATGTTCTACTAGCCATGTGCTACTAATGGCATGCCTCTATGTTTGTGATTTATTTTTTATTTCTTTTAAATTTGTTTGGCAGGGTTAGAAAACTGATTACAAATGATTAATTTCTGTGTCAGCCTGGGACATGCATGCCCACATACCCACATGGTAATCCTGGTTATGCAGGAATAGACAGAATTTCCTGACTGTATATTTCCAATATGTGTCTGCTACACATGGTACATATGCACATGACACATTGTTTTCATATGTCTCCTAAGTGCATCTGTTGGCAATTGGGAAGGGGTATAAAACAACACATCCCAGCTCAAGTGATGTGTGTCTGCCTTTGCAATGCATTTGCATGAATTTACTTATATGTACAGCTTATATGCAGTACATACTAGTGACGCACCACTGCATATGTCAAATATGCTGCTGTTGTTCATTGTGATGAGGTTTCTAGGTTGTTACATCAATATGGCCACATGTGTAGATTGCTTGACCCAGGATACATGAATTAGCATCTGTTAAAGCTAGACTACCCTAAATATCCTTACTTTAATCCTTAAGCATAGATATGACTCCGTTGTTTGTAGCAGATGTATGCATGGGTCTGTGTTACACTGTCATGCAGTGTAATGTTACATGGAGTGCTTGCAACCTTGGTCAGATATACAGATATGCTCTTACCAAGTCAGTGCTTTAAATACACAGAGTCACTCTTCATGCAGATATTACTGACTGTGCATACTGTGTCATGACACATGATGTGTATTGATCCATTTGTGAAGTGTAATTCTTGCTTGCTTCCATGGTCATCTATGTTTAGTCTTGAGAAACATTAACAGTGCCTGCTGCTCTGATGCCACTTAATATCTGAAGTATTTCTGTGACATTGCCCCCTGTACTGTTTTCAAGTAATAATGTATCACTGTGGTGCCACTGGTCAGGGCCATGTATCCATCTGTTTTATACATGGACATATACTTCTGTGGGTACATACCCTTGAATATCATTTCACAGTTCTTTATGTTCCACTGCTATATATAGAATTTGTCACCATACACCTTCCCTGAGAGTCTGTGTGAATTACTGCAACACTCTGCCACTGCCCATATCCCCAACTAACAATTTGCAGTAGATGCTACACTGTCTTTGTTGAGCTATCCACATTGTCTGCTGTCTATTTCTTGTATGTGCTGCTGTATGCTATATGGTAGTTCCTCCCCAGCACATGTGCAGCAATGTAGCCACATGATGCCTGCACCTCAGTTGTGCCCACAATTGCAACAGTCTACACTGAAAGGATATGCATGCCCAACATGCAGAAACAAGGTTTCCATTTGGGAAAATTTCAGTAGTGTAAACACTGTCCATAGTAGAACCACCTCATGCATGTCTACTATAGCTAGTGCACATTGTTCTTCTCTTACATGCTCTTTGCAGACATGTATCTGATGATGAACATGTGCAGATTTGCTGTACCAATTTAGTGTAACTAGTAACACAATAATGTGTTTTTACTTGAGCTGTAAGTGTTGCCTATGATAATGACATATGACTGACACATTTTCAGCTGCTTGCCAATGTATGGCACATACATGTACATAGCCATAGATAAATGCAAGTGACATATCTGTAGTCTAGCATACATGACAGACACATTTCCATGTGTTTGCCAATGTATGACACATACTTTACATAGCCATAGATGAGTGCAGGTGACATATCTGTAGTCTAGTATGTGGTCTGCTGTGCATATATATATCCTTTGTGATTAATTTTCAAAATACATTGATGCAGATGAAAATTATAATGAAATCACTGTAATGACCAGAAATTACATTTAAAAATCATGGGTATAATTCCTGGATTTTATCATATGAAAACAGAATTTCTTCTTTTTGAAAACCAAAAATCGGTCTCCCTGCATATGTCTCAACCCCCCTTATATTTTTAGATCAATGGTGATTACAACACTGGTGATGTGCTTTTCTAAACCACATCATCACTTTTTTTTTCCTTTTAATGTCTTGAGCTATTCGGCACCATCTGCAAACCTTAGTCTTTCCAAATTTTGGTTTACTTAAATGTCTGCCAGTATACTGCTATGTTTGCTCTGTATTTGTGCATGTAAATTATTCTGTTATATTTATATGAGACAATGTCAAGTTATAATACAAATATTCTCTGCTACATTCAATAAGATGGAAAATAAAGCTTCATCTTTGTCTGCGATAGTAGATGTACATTGTGTGTTTATTAATTAGTTCTGTCATAAAATTCCTTCATGCTGTTTGTGTTGTTGTCAGAATGACTTTGCCATTTATTTATTATATTTTGGTAACCAAGTGAATGGACTGGTCAACAAACACTTTTCAGCCATGACCCCAGCCCATTGGATAGAAATTGTAATGTCCAAGAATACAATCAGAGTATCAAATCAAATATTTACACAGAAGCTAATAAATGTGTCCTATATGGATTGTACTTATGGACATGCTCATGACAGTACTTTGATATTCTCAGCACTGTCCAGAGTCTCTCCAGGCAATATCTCCCTCCACATAACCCTTATAAACTGACACACCTCCTCCTAATAAATGCCTATGATACATAGGGCATAGGGACACAATTGGTTTGGGGTGGACACCTAGGGTTATAAAGGGCTGGTGATAGTTAATCTAATATATACTTATGAACATATAAATCCCCTGACCCTGTGGCATTACAATCTCATACAAAAGGCTGCCAGCTAAAACACCATTAAAAAGAACATTTGTTCTTATTTACATCTGCAAAAAGGATTTGCTGATATGAGTGTTTGCTGTTTTGATCTGCAACTATATATATATATATATATATATATATATATATATATATATATATATGTATATCATCATATTCTTTCAGCTGTTCCCATTAGGGGTCGCTATAGGGGATCTTCTGTTTCTATTTCTTCCTGTCCTTTGCATCATGCTCTTTCACACCAACCGCCTGCATGTCCTCTCTCATCACATCCATAAACCTTAACTTAGGCCTTCCTCTTTTCCTCTTACCTGGCAGATCCATCCTTAGCATCCTTTTCCCAAAATACCCAGCATCCCTCCTCAGCACATGTCCAAACCAACGCAATCTCGCCTCTCTTGCTTTGTCTCCAAACTGTCAAACCTGAGCTGACCCTCTAATATACTGATTCCTAATCCTGTCCATCCTAGTCACACCCAGTTCAAATCTTAACATTTTTAACTCTGCCACATCCAGCTCTGACTCCTGCCTTTTCGTCAATGCCACCGTCTCCAACCCATATAACATAGCTGGTCTCACTATCCTCTTGTAGACCTTCCCTTTCACTCTTACTGGTACCCGTTTGTCACAAATCACTTCTCCACCCATTCCACCCTGCCTGTACTCTCTTCTTCACCTCTTTTCCACACTCACGATTACTCTGAACTGTTGATCCCAAGTACTTAAACTCATCCACCTTTACCAACTCTACTCCCTGCATCCTCACCATTCCTCTACCCTCCCTCACATTTACACACATATATTCTGCTTTAGCCCTGCTAACCTTCATTCCTCTCCTCTGTAAAGCATATCTCCACCTCTCCAGGGTCTCCTCAACCTGGTCCCTAGTCTCACTACATATCACAATGTCATCTGCAAACATCATAGTCCACGGGGCCTCCTGTCTGATCTCATCTGTCAACCTGTCCATCACTACTGCAAATAAGAAAGGGCTCAGAGCTGATCCTTGATGTAATCCCACCTCCACCTTAAATGTATCTGTCACTCCCACCGCAGTCCTTACCAATGTCACATTACCCTTGCACATATCCTGTATCACTCTTACATACTTTTCTGCCACTCCCGACTTCCTCATACAATACCACAACTCCTCTCTAGGCACCCTGTCATATGCTTTCTCTAAGTCCACAAAGACACAATGCAACTCCTTCTGATCTTCTCTGTATTTCTCCAACAACACTCTCAGAGCAAATATTGCATCTGTAGTGCCCTTTCCTGGCATGAAACCATACTGCTGATCACTAATCATCACCTCCCTAATTAACCTAGCTTCCACTACTCTTTCCCATAACTTCAAGTTGTGACTGATCAATTTTATCCCTCTGTAGTTACTGCAGCTCTGCACATCACCCTTATTCTTAAAGATAGGAACCAAAACACTTTTTCTCCACTCCTCAGGCATCCTCTGACTTTCCAAAATTTCATTAAACAATTTGGTTAAAAATTCCACTGCCATTTCACCTAAGCACCTCCATGCTTCCACTGGTATGTCATCTGGGCCAACAGCCTTTCCATTTTTTATCCTCTTCATAGCTGACCTTACTTCCTCCTTGCTAATCTGTTACACTTCCTGATTTACTATCCCCACATCATCCAACCTTCTTTCTCTCTCATTCTCTTCATTCATCAGCCCTTCAAAGTACTCTTTCCATCTACTCAACACACTCTCCTCACTTGTGAGTACATTTTCCTCACTATCCTTTATCACCCTTACATGCTGTACATCTTTTCCAGCTCTGTCCCTCTGTCTATCCAATCGGTACAGGTTCTTTTCTCCCTCTTTAGTGTCCAATCTCTCATACAACTCTCCATATGCCTTATCCTTAGCCTTTGCCACATCTCTCTTTGCCATGCGTCTCATCTCCTTATACTCATGTCTACTTTCTTCATCTTTTTTGGCAATCCCACTTCTTCTTTACCAGCCTCTTCCTCTGTATACTCTCCTGTACATCCTCATTCCACCACCAGGTCTCCTTGTCCTCCTTCCTCTGTCCAGATGTCACACCAAGCACCTTTCTAGCAGTCTCCCTTACTAGCTCTGCTGTAGTTTCCCAGCTATTCGGTAATTCTTCACTGCCTCCCAGTGCCTGTCTTAACTCTTTCCTGAACTCCACCTCACAATCACCATTTTTTAACTTCCACAATTTAATCCTTGGCACTGCTTTCACACTTCTCCTCCTCTTCTTGATGACCAAATCTAGGAAGCGTTGAGCAAGGGAGTTAGTACTTGAGTATATATATATATATATATATATATATATATATATATATATATATATATATATATATGTATACACACACACACACACACACACACACACACACAGAATTCACATAAATAATGAAGGATTGTCACAAAGGACAATATAACTATCTGTATCCTCTGTCTTTATATTAGCTGTTAATATATTATCAACCTGTCCTGTATATTTACTGGTTCCTGTGTGTGTGTGTGTGTGTGTGTGTGTGTGTGTGTGTGTGTGTGTGTGTGTGTGTGTGTGTGTGTGTGTGTGTGTGTGTGTGTGTGTGTGTGTAGTTGTGTGTGTGTGTGTGTGGGTGTGTGTGTAGTTGTGTGTGCACATGGGAGAGCGCTCGCGCATGTGTATGTGTGTACATCTGTTGGAGTGTTCTTTTTAAACTATATCAGATTTATTTTGCCTTTTATGGTATTTCAAGGCTAACCTAGGTTTTCCTGAAATGCCAAGTGTGTGAAAAAGAGATGTGTGAATGTGGTGTCCTGTACCACTGTATTCCAGGAGAGATGAAATATGAGAAGCAGGAAAGAATTAAAATTAGTAAATCACACCAAATTCCCGGCACAATGAAGGTTGTCCAAAGTAGGCAAAGTAAGTAGATAGCAGCCAAATAGTAAAAGCAAAAATTTATTGTCCAACAAATAAGACCTCCAACAATGAACATCAACGAAAAACCTTAATTTCCTTTCTAGTATAGAATACAGAAATTGAGCGCTTTCGTCTCCACATCAGGAGACTTCTTCAGAATGAAGATGTTCATTGTTGGAGGTCTTATTTGTTGGACAATAAATTTTCGCTTTTACTATTTGGCTGCTATCTACTTACTTTGCCTACTTTGGACAACCTTCATTGTGCCGGGATTTTGGTGTGATTTACTTTTTTTTGGTGAAAAGAATTAAAATTAGCAAAACTGCAATCCAAATTGTAGCTTGCTACAGATCACCCACAATGGCTCAGGACCCCCATTCCGCATTTCTGGAGACACTGGGAAATATGATGGTCCTACCAAACACCCTAATACTGGGTGATTTCAATTACCCAAACATAAACTGAGAGAACTACTCAAGTACTAACTCCCTTGCTCAACGCTAACTAGAATTTATAAACTTGAACGCCCTGGATCAACTGGTCAACACCCCCACCAGAGGGAACAACATATTAGACCTGGTCATCACCAACGTGGGCGGCTGGTGTTCCACACCAAAGGTCAACCGCTCGCTGCTTAGGTCAGACCATAGACTAATCACTCTGGATATCCACATTCCACCCCCACCCCCAATAAACTAAACCACCATGAAAAACGTTTCAAAAGCAAACTTCACATTACTTAAGACCAAGGTGGAAAGGTTCACAGCCCCTATGCTATTGGACAATGCTGTCCAAGTTGCTGAAGCCTTTACAAAGGCACTCTATGAGCATCTTCAGGAATGCATGGATCGTGCTATCCCAAGTAAAACCAAGACTCACTCCTCCAAGAAAAGGAAACCAGTCTGGTGGACCCCTGCCATAAACAAGCTATACAACAGAAGGAGGAAACTAGTACAGAAAAGAGTAAAACCCCAAGAAGGAAAGACATCCCTGATCAGTAGCAGCAAGAAACTACGATCCCTCATTAAATCATCCAAGGCTAGTTTTGAAAGAAAAATTGCCAGTGACTCTAAAGATAACCACAAAGCGTTCTTTAGCTATGTCAAGAACCTAAGTGGAAACTCTCAGATCTGCTCTGAGTTAGTGCAGAATGGCACAAAATACACTGAACCAACTGATATTGCCAACATTCTGGCAAACAGGTTTAGTGCAAACTTCACCCCCCCCTCACCCTTTAAAGGGCCCATAACCATACCAGAAGAATGTAGGGCCCCATCAATCACTGACACACAGGTTAAAACAGCCCTATCCAAAGCCAAAAACACAGCTTCAATGAGACTGGACAGTGTTCCAGGCTGTGTCTTACAAGAGCTCCAAAATGAACTAACCCCTCACCTAAACACACTGTTCAAACTCAGCCTCTCCACAGGCTACATACCCACAGAGTAGCGCACAGCAACAGTTATCCCGCTCCACAAAGGTGGAGCCACAACGGATCCCAGGAACTATCGCCCTATAAGCTTGACTAGCCTGGTCTGCAAGGCTATGGAATGCATCATCATGGAACTCATTAACAGAGACATTGGGAACTTCCAAACCTTGGACCCTACCCAGTCTGGCTTTGTTAAGGGCAGATCATGCCTCCTAAACCTGGTGGACTTCTTTGAGATGGTTACCAAGGCATTAGACAAGGGAAAGGAGGTCCACACAACCTACCTAGACCTCACAAAGGCTTTCAACACCATTCCCCATTCTAGTATTATAGACAAACTCACCAGCTTGAACATAAACCCCTACGTCGTGAGATGGGTTGCCAACTGGCTCATGGATAAAACCCACATTGTGAGAGTTGCAGGCTCTACGTCCGACTCTAAACCAGTTACAAGTGGCGTCCCCCAGGGCTCAGTTCTAGGACCCCTCCTGTTTGGTATGTACTTCTCAGAGGTACAGGCAAGCATAGGAGGACTATGGCTGACCAAGTTCACAGACAACTGCAAACTAGGGGCCAAAATTGATTCTCTGGCTGATACAGACACCCTCCAGATGGGTCTCACTGAGTGTCTGGTGTCAAAATCATGACCTCAAGCTAAATGCCAAAAAGTGTATAGTCATCCCCTTTGGAAAAAACAAAGTACCCACGAACTACCACATAGGTGCTAGTCCCCTAAATACAGAAAATGTAATAAGGGATCTGGGGACCCAAGTAGATAGTAATCTCTCCTTTGATAATCATATTGCTAAGCTGGTTAGAAAATCCTTCTATGTGGCCCACCTAACGACAAAAGGGTTTGCATCTATAACAAATGATGTTATTATGCCTCTCTACTCATCACTCATTAGACCCATCATAGAATACAATATCACATTTGGGATGTACCTTACAAGACACCTGCAACAGCTGGAAAGACCACAAAAGTACCTCACCAAGAGGATTACTGACCTCAAGCAGATGCCCTATGCAGCCCGACTCAAGAAACTCCAGCTGTACTCAGTTGCATACCGCTTACTCAGAGGTGATCTCTGCCTGACATACAAGGCCATGTCCAACCCAGAATTGATGGACATGCTTCACCTAAAAAAAAAAAACAAATCTTGGAGAGCCACATGCTGTAGAGATATAAACTTCACCACAACAATAAATAGGACATGCTGGAGGGATAGATTCCTGTCACAGAGACTCCCCATGCTTTGGAACAGGATTCCAGTATACATCAGGCAGAGTACCTCACTAACACTCTTCAAGAGAAACCTTGACAGGTGGATGGGAAACAGAAAATTTATCCCGGGGATCACTGCAGTGGCTCTGCTGAACAGAGGCACATGGAACTAATCTAAGGGAGTGGCGAAAGCCAACACATTCTGGCTAGGCTTATAAATGCCCTTGGGCAGATAGCCTAGTACTTACCTATGAACCTATGAACCTACGTAATGGCAATTGCTCAGAAAGTGGACACACTGACAATGACAGAAGGTCATTCTTAACACAGTACATACAATTACTCATAACATCAAATCAGTGTTTACAATATATTGTATAATTGTTATGATGGTAACTTGTGACATGGATTCTTTCTTCAGCATATATGACACATATGTCCACATTACTCATGTCATTACTTTTGTATTACCACACTGTAAAAAAATCATATCTTACAACATCTTAAAACAACCCTAGCACATATTATTATTAATAATGAGAAGAGGTGAGTTTACACAGAAGCACATATGCAACATATAGACTACAGGTAAGAGTTAGTATGTATCACACATTTTAGCCTGTTTATTTCATATACAACACTGGGTGTCAAAAGCTATTCTGAATCCAGAAATAAAATCATTTTTTAACCTGGATTTGAAGCTTAAACCACCTGTCTTATTTCTCTAAATTCACACCACTTACATATTGTTTTACAGAGGTACTTATCTGACAGATGGAATTTATTTACCAAGCACTATCCAGAGTGCTGACATCCACTCATTGGTGCCAGGCTTGTTTGCGTTACAAAAGGCAGCCCAAACTAAAATGAACCACTGCCAGACCAGAGCGTGCAATGCCAAATGGCATGCAAACAATGAAGAGAAAAGAAAAAAAGCTACTGAAATAAAGGAAACATTATAAAATTATAAGTAGTTAAAGCATACATTTCTGATATTTCCTCAGCCTTCTTGTGTTTTAACATTAACACATGCTCCTTAAATATCATGTTCACACAAGTATAGCCATCTCTGGATTAGAATGTTAGGACACCAGGGCATTCACAAGACACACCTGAGGTTATTATCAGTATGTGTCACACACATAATTTGACTGTGAAGATAAGGAGGGTGGCCCCATATACTCAAGATGTGACATAGTATCAGTTGACATTACCAGGTGCAACTGAAACAATGTCTGACCTTTGTCCTGTGTAATTTGCAATTACATGCGTGGATGGCTGTGACAAGGGCAACAGGGAAAATAAAGCTATCCTCACAAAATATGAAATAAAGAAAATTTGAACACTGCACCAATTTTCTGCTCTTTATTTTCTGAACATCATATCCATGTCTATGCTATTCTAACATGACTGCAATATGCTTTGCCTTTTAGTTAATATATGTTTCATTGATGAATCTACTTTCTTATAAGCAGAAACTGTTGTCATAAACAATTCATATAAATTTTAGGAATGTTGCTCTCCTACGTCAGTAGTAGTCACAAAATGTTTTGCAAGTCCCCTCTCCCTAACACAGCCTCAGAAAGTGTAGATCAAAGAGGACTTACTGTGAAAATGTGATTGAAACTGCAGTCAGACTAATCATTCATACTTCCAAGTGTTTCACAGGTAACCCTTCTTAGTGCTTGTCTTTGGAGAGATAGCATCTGTGAATGAAATCATGTAACTCCTTACATCATGTTTACATTCACCTGCACTTAGGGCAGATTGTAGAATTCATGAAGGCTAACAAGTTCCAATCTCATGTGCATACTCTCAGTGCTATGGGGGCTGAATCTGCACTATAGAAAGGTAATCATGTAGGTAAGGAACTTCTATCATAGTATGGGAGACTGTTTGGATTCAGAGAGCTTGATACAGTTGGGAAGGTGGCCTAATGGTTAAGGTGCTTGCCTTACAAACGCAAGGTGCAGGGTTTGAGTCTCACAAGGGCTAACTGGCTAGGCTTAAAATGGCTTGGAAGGGCAGTTAGCCTAGTACTACTCTATGAACTTATACTGCTCCCTGTTTTGCAAACTTGTTACTACTTTCACAAGTGACTTGCTGCAAACGGTTGCTGTTATGACAAATGAATGCAGTTTAACCTTACTTATGGATTGTATTTCACAATACAAGTACTGCTTTACTGGCTGCATTATTCTCAATAACTACTGGCATGGGAATGTATACCACAGTTAATTATTGGCCATGCAGTATTTTTCTACATAATGATGACACTTTAATGGAAATTTCAATATCGAAAGCTGGATACTTTGTTCAGAAGACTGTTATATTAATTATTATCAAGGTCATGTGTTCTTGCATTATTAGCACTGAAAATTTTGTTAAGTCTCTGATGTCTACTTGGATGCCGTCTGTGGAAGTAGATATCATAGCAAAAACTGTTAATCATTTTCCTTGACAGGGGTACATTATTTCTGTAATTGCTGCAATGTACTACAGAGTGACTGAAATGTTTGTCCTGCTATGAATGTATCAAGTGCTTTCTTTGTTTGTCATTTGGTGGGGGAGAGGAAATCTGTATTAAGTTGTATGTACACATGTTGAGCCTTCCTTTTTTGTATATGTTGTTGTATATGATGAATCCATACATTCATAGGTACCTTTCTCTGTTTAATAATCAAGTTATTTCTTTCTTTTGCATGGGGGTAGGGACTCTGCATGAAGTTATGTGTACTGATATGAAGCCTTCCATTTTCATTTATTTTGTATATGATGAATAGATACGTTCATGTAATTTGTTTTAACAATTTTTTTTTTACATATGGATTTTTATTATGTTTCTTTTATACAGAGCATGGCACCCAAGACATATGCACCCCACAAAGTACCATACAATGATGCTGAAAATTATGTCATCATTCAGGATCTACACCGCCATGGGTTATTTCTATAAGAGAGAAAGGCATGGGTGACAAGTCCACCAATGACCATATCTGGGGGAAGTTGGTGAATGACGTTAACACAGTGGGAGACCATGGACATACATATTCAAAATAAGACATAAGGCCAGTGATATGATTAGGGTGGCCAGATGTTGAGCAGTTACAATTACCTGTGATTGTATGACTGTGGGAGGGTAGACTTCTTACCAAGCCACCACTGCCTGAAACTGAGGCATGCCTGTCAATAGTCAGAGATCCAGACAGCTCAGCACAGGGTTCACACGCAATCCTTAATGTTGGCGGCAGCACTCTGACATGCCACAATGTAGTGCTAGCACAGTGGTTGATTGTGTTCATGCAGACTCACACATATTCAACTAACACTTGTTTTTACCAATTCACACAGACACACTTTAATTATCTAAGCAGTACTGTTGACTGTTAAAGATATCTGACTACTAGCCCTCCAAATTAGATACTTAAGGAATACTTCTTTGTTTTACTTGCACACACTCACTTTTTGTATCAGGCTTGCCCTCCTGTTCCACCCCCCACCCCATACAAGTGATATTGACTGTGCTCTCTGCCCTTTACACATTTCTTTGTGACTTCAGGTTTGCATAGTTGTATGATGCACAGTAGATTATGCTTGATTACTTTCTTTTATTGCCACTGTATAGCAGAATAAATGCTTTTAATCAAGTTCATAATCAGTTGTGCATGAGTGCTTCTGTAATTGTTGATCATCACTATATTTGTGTTACTGTTGTTACTAATGCAGTCAAAGTAGATGATTAAGTTTTGCTTCCTGTTAACACTTGTGCAAATGATGGTGCCATTGACCTGCTCTCTGGTTTATGTATAGTGGTCAGCTGAAATGCTTGATACACATTATTGGGCAAAATCCATAGTTGTGTATTATAAACAGTAGTCATAATGTCTCACTGACATTACTGTACACCTGAGACATATGAGAATTTGGATAATACAGTAATCATTTATATAGCTATATTGTTTTTTCTATACAGATTCCAGACTTACCTTAGTAATAATGCAGATGTGAGACATTACCTTGTGGTGGGACTGGTTGTCTGCATCTGATGCTAACAGAATACACGAAACAAGACTCTCAGTAGAAAAAACACTTTAATACAAGGAGCAGAGCTTTCAGAATCAATCCTTCATCAATACTAAAATTACAAATGCAATTGCACAATATATATAGGTCTAAAAAGTCACATGACCGACAGCCAAAAAATCACATGACTTAGTTCAAACATCACATAGACAATGTAACATAGATTTAAAGCTCTTATAAAGCAACATATATAAACAATATATATAAAAAATGTTTAAAAAATATGTTTAAAAAAACATATATAAAAAAACATATACTATACAAGAATATATGTATCAAATGAAGAACAATGAGCCTCATAATCTAGATTTGCTCAACTTGACTAAAACTGGTTTGAGACTAACCATGCTATTTAAACCAGAGGCTACATCACTTGCTAACCTAACTATCCAGCTATATTCTTTAATCTCTAGTTTATTATTCATATCCTCACCTCTAGGAGAGGGTTGTACATGATCTATGACCTGAAACTTGAACAAATGCTGTTGACCAGAGTGTAGTCTGTGTCTATATAAAGCATTGGTATCCACACATCTCCTGATTTCAGATTTATGTTCTGTGATCCTTTCTTTAAGCTTACATGTGGTTTTGCCTACATAGAAGGAATCACATGCTACGCAGGAGGCTAAATAGACCACATGAGTTGTTACACATGTTGCTGCTACATTAAACTTAAACATTTTCTTATTTACTGGATGTTCAAACGTACCTAAATGCTCATCATCAATATCATCACAACATGAGCAGTTAAAGCATTTTCGTGTACCTACACTACTAAACTGTTGTATCTTATTATTAGTAGGGAAGTCTTTGTAACAAAGGGCACTTTTAAGGGTTCTCATATTCCTATATGCAAAGTAATGAGTATTTCCCAATATAGCCTTCAATTCATCGGATGCCATTAAGATTAGCCAGTTCTTAAAAATAATATCTTTAATAGAAGGAGATCTAGTACTAAATGAGGTAACATATCTTATCTCTCTTCTATCTTGACTAGGTGGATAAGGCAGACCACTTCCTTGTGTCTCTATGGCACTAGTCAGGAAGACGGGGGCCAGCCTCGTTTTTCTCTCCTCCAGCATTTTCAATTTCTCGTCATCCAAGAGGGTATAATCATACCCACTGTGGGTGAAGTCAGCTATCATCTCATCCAACTGTTCAGAAAAGCAGAGGTCATCAGTATTAAACCTACTAACTCTGCAGAATTGTGTGTGTGTGTGTGTGTGTGTGTGTGTGTGTGTGTGTGTGTGTGTGTGTGTGCGTGTGTGTGTGTGTGTGTGTGTGTGTGTGTGTATACATGTGTGTGTGTGTGTGTGTGTGTGTGTGTGTGTGTGTGTGTGTGTGTGTGTGTGTGTGTGTGTGTGTGTGTGTGTGTGTGTGTGTGTGTGCACGTGTGTGCACGTGTGTGTGTGTGTGTGTGTGTGTGTGTGTGTGTGTGTGTGTGTGTGTGTGTGTGTGTCTGTGTATGTTTGTGTGTATTTACGCACGTGCGTGCGCTATCCTTTGCCTATTAGCTGGAGCCATTGCATATTACTGAATCCCCAAATGATGTCAGTAAACTCCAGGAGGGTCTTATGCAAACCAACAAGTGGTATCTTAGTCACTGTCTCAAACTGAATGCAAAAGAAATGCATCATTATTCCCTTCAGCACAAACAATGTCCCTTCACAATATCAAATCAACAGCAATACCCTAAGTACCCACAAATTGGTAAGGGACCTGGGGTCACAAGTTGACTGTGACCTTAACTTCAACCACCATGTGTCTAATAAAGTAAGGAAGGCTTTCTATGTAGAACACTTGCAGGGATCGCCTTGAGAGCAAAAGAGGCTATAACCCTCTATACTCATTACTAATCTGGCCCATAATTGGGTATAATGCCCCATTTGTCATGTACAGTACAAATCACCTGCAGCAATTGGGGAGACATCAGAGGTTTCTAACTAAGAAGATCAAGGGACTCCAGCATATGCCGTACACAGACCAACTAAAGTCCCTGAAACTATACTCTGTATCATATAGACTTCTTAGGGGACACTTATGCCTGGCTTATAGAGCAATCTCAGACTCAAACCTAATGACTTTCTGCATAGTCTAAATCAAACGGGACTACGCTACGCATTACAGGATCTAAATATGGCCTGAGATTTAAATAGGACATGCTGGAGGGAAAGATTTATCTCCCAGTGACTACCACGTCTTTGGAAATGGCTACCTATTCATGTGAAACAGAGCACCTCTATGACATTGTTCAAGAGGAACCTGGATGAGTAGATGGGACACCATAAATTCTTACCAGGAATAGCACCCACAGCCCTCCTGGACATGGGAAACCATTACTAAATGCAATCTTGGTATTAACTAACATTTCTATGGTATTACATTGTGATGAAATCGCTAGGCTTAAAATGACCTCTGGGTCAGTAGCATAGTAATCTCCTATGATCCTCCAATGATCCTATTATTGTGCATGCTTACATCTGCTGGCAGTATCTGCAGCTGGTGGCTCTTCCTCAGACTCCTCATCTGTAACTGCTGTCCCTACCTGTGGTATTAGGGCTGTGGTCATCCCCCTAGTTGCCCTTTTTGAAGCTGTCTCCTGAGAATGATACTGTGCAACATGAAACAGACTAAGTATTTCAGTAGAAGGGGCTCAGTCATACTAAAGGCCACCTGCTGAGGCATTTAGAAACTGAAATCTTTATTTGAGGAAGGCAAATACACATTCTATGATATTCCTAGTTTGAGCATAAGTATTGTTGTATCCTTGTTTGGTGGGGATGGATTCAAGGTAGAGGTGGGATTGCATCAACGATCAGCTCTGAGCCCTTTCTTATTTGCAATGGTGATGGACAGGTTGACAGACAAGATCAGACTTGAGTTCCCGTGGACTATGATTTTTGTGGTTAACATTGTGATCTGTAGTGAGAGTAGGGAACAGGTAGAGGAGACCTTGGAGAGGTGGACATATGCTCTAGAGAGGAGAGGAGAGGAATGAATGTCAGCAGAACTAAGAATATATGTGTGTGAATGAAAGGAAGGAGAGAGGAATGGTGAAGATACAGGGAGTAGAGTTGGCTAAGATGGATGAGTTTAAATACCTGGGTTCAACAGTTCAGAGTAATGGTGAGTGTGGAAGAGAGGTGAAGAAGAGAGTACAGGCAGGGTGGAGTGGGTGGAGAAGAGTGTCAGGAGTGATTTGTGACAGTCGGGCACCAGTAACAGTGAAAGGGAAGGTCTATAAGAGGATAGTGAGACCAGCTATGTCATACGGGTTGGAGACGGTGGCATTGATGAAAAGACAGGAGTCAGAGCTGGACATGGCAGAGTTAAAGAAATTAAGATTTGCACTGGGTATGACGAGGATGGGCAGAATTAGGAATCAGTATATTAGAGGGCCAGCTCAGGTTGCACAGTTTAGAGAAAATGCCAGACAGGAGAGATTGCATTAGTTTGGACATGTGCTGGGAAGGGATGCTGGGTATATTGGGAGAAGGATGCTAAGGATGGAGCTGCCAGGTAAGAGGAAAAGGGGAAGGCTTAAGATAAGGTCTATGGAAGTGGTGAGAGAGGACATGCAGGTGGTTGGTGTGACACACCAAGATGCAGAGGACAGGAAGAAATGAAAACAGGTGCTCCGCTGTGGTGACCCATAATGGGAATAGCCAAAAGAAGAAGAAGATGGAACAAATAAGGCACCCATGACTGTATCCACTATTTGGTGATAAATCTGATTATTAAAAGTAAACTAGATGTTGCATAAACTAAAGTTCATAAAATCTGTTAAAAAAGCAATAAAATGACTTTCTTGCAAAAGTTTAAAAATAGATCTCATACCATCAACATGTGTAATGGTGGTGTAAAGACTGTGAACATTAAATGTTACCCAGTAAATACAAAGTACCCATATAGTGTCTTTCAACGTATCAAGTAGGTCTAAATATTTTTTGATATAAGAAGGCAGTAAAACAATTTTTTGCATCAAATAATCACTAATTACACAGACAGCATTCTGAAGTAAAGTACTCTGAGCAGATAGAAGGGGCCATCTGGGAAGATCTTAGTTGTTATATGTCTTTGATAGGCAGTAAAACACTGGTAACCTACTGTTCTCAAAGTATAACATATTGTTTCCATCATCCTTAGTAAAATATTCTAGGCTAATGGGGAACTGAGTTGGAATTATCTGATTGGCTAGTTGTATAATTTATTGTTAATTCTATATGTATTTTGTTTTTATTTCCTCCTGAAGGCTTTGCTGAGGTGTCAGGGTCATTCACAAAAGCCACTAGTTTTATGTGGTTGTTTGTTCATAGGTTCATAGGTTCATACTAGGCTATCTGCCCTGGGGCAATTATAAGCCTAGCCCAATTCTGTATGGCTTACGCCACCCCTTGATTTGAGTATACTGTGCCCTTTTTAAGGTTTAGTTTACTGTGCCTCTGTCTAATAGTGACACGGGAGTAATCCCTGGGACAAACCTACGATCCCCCATTAAAAAGGTATACCTTATAGGTTCATAGATTAGTACTGCCCTTGTGAGCCATTTTCAGCCTAGCCAATTACACCATGTGAGAATTAAACCTTGCGCCTTATGTTATAAGGTAAACACCTTAACCATTATGCCAACCTCCCACCCGTCAAGTCATTCTTGTCATGTTAGCACTTTACAAGATGCAGGTATATGCTTTGCTTTTTACTTAGTACTTAATACTTAAGTGGAACTGTAATACTAAACTTGAGACTGTAGACAAAGCAATACAGAAAGCATTATGTCAAATGGAAGGAGCTATGTAAAAGTCAGAAAATGTAACCATGTTTTGAAAAAAAATCAGTACTTTAGTGCATACTTCTCAAGAGTTCCAAATTTTGCAGAATTTACCTGATCTTTCTTCATATTTTTATCAAGTCCTTCATAAAATTTGTAATTTTCTTGTAAATTACTGAGGATCACAGTCAGTCATTAAAGAGTCATACTTCATATTTTTCCAAAAAACAAAATGCACATTGAAGTAAAAGTTATTGTTCTGTTGACTTGTTATGTACATTAGAATAATATTTAAAAATGTCTCTGACTTTGGGCCTTTGTCCACCCATTATTGTCAGCTTTTTTCCAGAATTCTTAAGCATGTAAGTTGAGAAGTATGCTTCATAGTTTAGCAATGCACATCTGTGACACAGGAAGTTTAAAACTTTAACTTCAGAAAACAGACTTCACAGCACTGATGTGAGCCTGTAGCTGTATATACTATTTAATGTAGAGCTAGCATGTTTCACTTTAAAGAATGAGATAGCAGTTACTGTGATTACAATATTCTTGACTTTGAGGAGGATGTGGGTTATAATTTGTCATTGCAACCTGTCAGTTATTAAGATAAGGATGTTCTTGCTTCCTCTTTTTAGCCTCATGTGCACAGCATTTTCTGGATATCTTTATGCTTGCTGTAGAGCAGCTTCCAGACTATATGTATATTCTATAATGTATAGCAAGTAATCACCTTTTTGTGTGCTTCTATGTCAATATGTAACCATAAGCTCTTTGCATTTATTAAAAAGAATACACTTGCATATGTGATACACACACACACACACACACACACACACACACACACACACACACACACACACACACACACACACACACCTTAAGATGATAACATGAGTTAATATTGCAATTTGTAATTTTTACTGTACTGCCTAAGAGCCATTGCAACTTGAGGAACATTAGCTTGCCAAGGGATGTTCCTCATGTTGCAATGGCTCTTAGGTAGTAAAAATTACAAGAGTCAGCATGCATGAGTGATTATCATTTGAAGTTTGTTTAAAAGAAAAGAAACTTCATATACACAGAAACAGCTATAAACAAACAATGCAGAAGACTGCAATTCATTTCAGCTAAACATCAAATGATAGCTTTCGTTTTTTATACTGAAGTGCATCCATATGCATGTCTACAACAATGTGTCACTAGCTATTTTTGAATTATTATTATTATTATTGCTGTACTTATTATTAATTATCCCAGTAAAGCTACACATGCCTTGATGAACCATTTATTACTATCTAATTTTCATACTCATTGCTTCACTTTTCTGTCTAGTGATATCAATAGAATGTGTAATGAGTGATCCGATTATTCCATATCATTGCTTATTATTCTGAGTGAATCAGTGCTCTAGCCTGTTATAGAGTACACATAAATAAATCATTGGTAATTGCTGGCTGCAATATAACAGAGTAAAACAATTAAATGTAAGAAAATGATGTTCATTCTACTTTTCTGCAGTATGGCCTATAGAAAGCTGAAGTACTGCGTGTAGATCTTTAAAATTTAGAGTAGTTTTGCATTTATATCAGCAGCTAATGTAGTAAAATAGGATGTGGCAATCATGCTGACATTTATAGAAATACTATACAGTACTTAAGCAAATGTCACCATGCTTATTACTTCCTGTTATGCTGTGTTGACTGTTTATCTGCTTTGCTAGTCCTTCCTTGCTTCTTCATGTGAACAGGACATGGGATCCCCAAATTTGGATTCAGAATAGCGAAGTACTGAGTAGAAATTATTCTTTAGACTGTATTTATTTTCGTTATTTAATTTTCTTTAATATATTACTACTTCTTTCAGTTGTTAGTAAGTATAGGCTAAATATAAATACATCAAATTTGCCTCTTATTTATTTATGATTGTCACATGTCTCGTGTATTCACTTAAGACACTGTGGTACTGTGATAGTTTCAAGTTGTTTATTGTAGATAAACACATCAGGTGCTGTAACTGGAACATATATTTAAGCTAGCTGACTGACTCATTACTTGAAACATACTTGCATGTGCATCACCATTCATGCGTGCATTCACTCTGATTGACTATACAAAATGGCACAGATCTTGCACATGCTCAGTAACTTATGAGCATGTGCTATCTAGTTACAGTGGCTGACTAGGTACAATGCACACAATGATCTACATCCTCCCTCTTTGATTAATTCGACATGCAATAGAACAAAATATTTTACAAGTTAGATATCAGATCAACATTTTAACAGCAAATTAATTCAAGTCTAAGTCTTTGTGTATTTCAAAATGGGTCTGGAAATTCTACCCGATCTGGTCACATAAAAATTTTGACAGGGCTTAGCAACAGCGACAGTCCCTGGAGAGTCTCTTACAATTGGAACTTTGAGGACTACTTCAGGAATACTTAAAGAAGATACACTGTCCTCTGCAATTTGAACAAGAGTACAGTCACTTTGAGAATTAGAGTGCATTACATCAGATTGTGCAATGTATGATCTCGGTTCTTCACAAATATTTTTGACAATTCCCACTCGATCATATCCTTTACATGTTTGCATTCTCACAATCTCTCTTTGTCTTAATGGTGTAAGAGGTTTGCTAAATTTATTGTGGTACAACTTTTGTGACTGGCATTTTTTCAGAAGTTGTCTTGACCATTCTGTTGTTCTTTGCATTTGGAATGAATAATTCTTTACTGATCGGAAGAGTTGTTCTAGTCTAGCTGGACATCAACCTCTGAGCAGGTGAACCAAGCAAATTATTTTGAGGAATGTTTCTGAAATTAAGTAAGTTAAGAAAAACATTGGTACCACCTCTCTTGGATTTCTCCAACAAACATTTTGCACTTTGAACTGCATGCTCAGCTGATCCATTGGACTCTTGATACTCAGGACTACTAGTAACATGGACAAAGTCCCAAGACTCAGCAAAATTCTTGAACTGCTGACTTGTAAACTGTATTATTTTCAGATATGACTTTGTGCAGACTGCCATGAACAGCAAACTATCTCTTCAATTTCATAATGACAGTACTGGATTAAGTTAGGTAGAAGGTCAATTTCAAACCAATTTGAATAAAGGTGTACTAACACTAAATAATGTTACCCATTCCATTTGAAAATTTCTGTAGCGACCGACGACCATGGTATTTCAGGAATCTGGCTTAGCTGAAGTGGTTGTTTTTGTTGGTATGATTTATTCCTGTTGCAAATAGAACATGCTAGAGTTTTCTTTTCTGTATCTTTTGACATAGAATGCCAAAATACTATGCCTATTGCTCTTCTTTTGGAGGAATCAGTACCCGCGTGACCATGATGCAAAATTTTGATATATTCCTGTTGTAATGCTATAGGAATTATCACTTTAGGACCTTTCATGATGATTTCATCTTCCATCATGAGCTCCTCTCTGTAAGGAAAATACTTTTGTATGTCAAGCGGTAAACTAGTTTGTCATGCTGACTGTCCTTGACTTTCAGCTTCTGGAGAATTGGGTCTGAAGCTGTGTGATTTCTGAGTTTATCAAGATGTGATAATATCTTGGACTTGGTATTAACCGACATAAGTAACCACTGCAGCATACCTGCAGTATCATCCTACCTGGTAAGATCCAACCATAAAGTAGTCACTTTTGAAGTCACCATCTCCCCTGACCCCCCTCTTGCTAGGGTCAAACAAAAAAGCTTCTCCAAAGCTGATTACAGCCTCCTGAGGGATGGTATAAACAGCTTCATAGCCCCCCCCCTAGGAACTGGCACCAGTATCCAAAACTTTACCAAAGCACTATAGGAACATTTATATAGATGCATGGAATCAGGAATACCTGACAGGACTAAATCATCCTCCGCAAGGAAGACTAAACCTGTCTGGTGGAAATCTGCAATAAATAAACTCCATAACAAAAGAAAAAAAATTGCTGTTGAGGACCAAGAAGGAGCAGATGCCCAATTGGAAGCAGTCTCTCTTTAGCCTGAAAAAGCAAATAATAGCACTAGTGAAATCCTCCAAAGCAAACTTCTAGTCCAAATTGGCCACATCTACTGGAGACAGTCATGCCTTCTTGACATATGTTCCCAATCTCAAAGGAAGCATCCAGATCTGTTCAGAACTGGTGGTCAAGGACACCACATATACAAATGACGTAGATATAGCAAACGTGCTGGCTGACATATTCAGTGAAAATGTCACCCCTCTATCCCCCATCAATAAATCAGGACATTCCCAGTATCTGCCCCCATCCCCTCATATTTAGGGATTAGGTCATCACTGCTCTCTCAAAGGCAAAAAATATAGCCTCCATGGGACAAGGTAACATCCCAGGCTGCATCCTACATGAACTCAGGCAGGAACTTGCAGCACCATTAGGCACTTTATTCAGTCAAAGCCTGAGTACTGGCTTTGTTCCAGCTGAGTGGAGGACAGCCACTGTCATCCCTTTACACAAAGGTGGAGAGTCCACCGATCTGGAAAATTATTGACCTGTCAGCCTAACTAGCCTGATCTGCAAAGCCATGGAATGGATTATCATGGACCTCATTAACAAGGACATTGGCAACCTCTAAACACTCGCTCCCACACAGTTTGGCTCTGTCAAAGGGAGGTCATGTCTGTTATATTTGTTCGACTTTTTTGACACAGTCATCAAAGCCATGGATGAGGGGAAGATGGTGCACACCGCCTACCTTGACCTGGCCAAAGCCTTCCACACTGTTCCCCACTTGGGCATAATAGATAAACTCTCTTAACTAAGCATCAATACATATGTTACCAGATGGGTAGCAAACTGGCTCACTGATAAAACCCACCTAATCAAAATAGGGGAAGCCACCTCAAGCAGTAGACCCATATCGAGGGGTGTACCCCAGAGTTCGGTCTTAGGGCCTCTGTTATTCGGGATAGACTTTTCCGAGGTGCCAGTCAAAACCAGTAGGCTATGGCTGACCAAGTTTGCAGATGAGTGGAAGCTGGGCACTGTCTTCAATTCCCCTAGTGACATGGACATCCTCCAAGAGGGTTTCAACCAAACAAATGACTGGTGCCAGAAACATGGCCTCAAACTGAATATGAAAAAATGCATCATCATCCCCTTTGGGGAGAGTGATGTCCCCACAAATTATCACATTAATAACAATGTTCTAAGTACACAATCAGTCGTGAGGGATTTGGGAACCCAGATTGATAGCAACCTGATTTTTGACCGCCATGCTGCTTCCATTGTACAGAAAACTTTCTACATGGCCCACCTCATAAGTAAGGCTATCTCATCCAGGGACAATGAGGTCATGACATCCCTGTATCCTTCCCTTATAAGGCCCATTACTGAGTACAATGCCCTATTCGGCATGTACCTCGCAAAGCACATGCAGCAGCTGGAGAGGCCACAGAGGTTCCCCACCAGGAAAATCGAGGGCCTCAAAAATCTACCATACATGGATAGGCTAAAAGCCCTATCCCTTTACTCAGTTTCATACAGACTCCTCAGAGATGACCTCTGTCTGACATACAAGGTGATCTCGGACCCCACCTTGATGGGACTGCTGCATATCCGCAATTCAAGCTCCATTCAAGTGACCCATATGCACGGCCTCAACCTGGACTGTGACATCAATAGGACTTGTTGGCAGGCCAGATTTGTGTCCCAGAGACCCCCCCCCCCATCTGTGGAATAGATGCGTTCTCCACATCATGTAGAGTACCTCTTTACCCCTTTTTAAGTGCAACCTGGATAACTGGATGGGAGATAAAAATACATCCCTGGAATTTCACCCATGTCCCTGCTGGACAGGGGCATTGGGTGCTGATTTGTCTAAACATGGGCTAAACTCTTGGCTAGGCTTATAAGGGCCTCAAAGCCAATAACCTAGTAACTTCCTATGATCCTATGACGACGAAACATTTTTGACTTCTGTGACTTCAGAGTCTGCTTTCTCATTGTCATGCTGCTCTGTTATTGGGTTGGGTGCTTTTGTCAAAGCATCTGCAAGGTATAGAAATTTGTCTTTTGTATAGACAATATTGAAATTATACTTTTGCAGTTTTAACATCATGTGCTGCAGGCATACTGGGGCTGTATGTATTGGCTTTTTCAGAATTGTCACTAAAGGTTGGTGATCAGTCTCTATTTGAGCAGGTTTGCTATAAATGTAATCATTGAACTTTGAACATGTGAAAACTACTGCCAAAAGCTTTTTTTTTCAATTGTGCATACTGCATTTCGGTTTGAGTTAAAGTTCTGGTCGTATAGGCTACTAGTATACCTTCTTGAAGATGTGTTGCACCAAGACCATACTTTGAAGCATCACGTGAAAGAGTTACAGGTTTATGAACATCATAATATCTCAGTGTGGGTGGAATGGCAATTTTCTGCTTCAGAATATCAAATGCTCTTTGGCGTTGCCCCAACCAAGAACAGTTTACATTTTTGCGTGTCAGCTCATGTGCGGGTGTTGAAAGCTCACTCATATCTGGGATGAACTTTTCTAAATAGTTGACCATACCCAGAAAATGTTGTAAAGTTGTGACATTTTCTAGAACTGGCATCTCAAGAATTGTTGCTTGCTTAGACGGATCTGGTTGTAAGCCAGAACTGGTAAACAAATGACCCACATAAGTAACTTCTTTCAGTTTGAATTTACACTTCTGAGGATTCAGTTTAAGATTTACTTCATGAGCATACATGTTGAAATACTTCACTGACAGAATTTATCCCAAATAGCATTCTCAAGAATCTGTATCTATCAAATGTTATACAAAAAGTAGTTAACAATGAAGATTTGTGATCCAGCGAAATTTGCCAAAATGCAATTTTTGCATCTAAGACTGAAAAAACAGTGGCATTCAGCATGAGAGTGGCTATTTCTTCTACTGTGCGCATTGGATGATGAAGACGTTTAAGCACTTTGTTTAAATCTCTCAGATCAATACATATTCAAATATCAGCTGAGCTTTTCTTATGAGCTATGACCATGGAGGATACCCATTCAGTCAGTTCTTTTACTGAGGTTATCGCAGATAAATTCACCGTTTTGTCAAGCTCTGCTTTTATTTTGCTCTGCATTGCTACCAGGACCTTCCTTGCTCGTCTGACAGCTAGGCTTACTTCATGGTTTAACTTCATGGAATATGTGACTGGAAGTTTGCCAAGCTAATTTGTGAAAATAAAAGCATATTCACTAAATATATTCTGTGTAAAACTATCATGGTTGTTCAGACTTACATGGTGGACCTCTTTATTAAATTAAATGAATCCCATTCTCAAACTGTCTGTGAGGCCTAACAATGACTGCACATGTCTTTTGAATATGTAAAAGTGCAAGTCATAGCTGTTCCCAGCAAAATGGCATGTGTGAACTACTGTGCCATCAGTTTGAATCTCTTCACCACCATAAGCAACTAGTTTTGCACACTTTGCTGAATCAAGTTTCTCACCAGATTTTACTTTGTCAAACATTTGTGCTGATACATCATTGCACTTGGATCCAATGTCTGCTTTAAACTCTACAGTTTTCCCATTAATCTGAACAGTACAAAATATTTCACTCTTTGCTGCCAACTGATAATCTACTGTGTTAATCATTTCATTAATCACAGAGACACCATCAACATAGAAAGTTTGCTCACAGTTCTCTATCTGATCTACTTGCTTCTTCGGATGCTCTCTTTTAATAAAAATATGTGCCACTTTAGACTTGCAAAGCCTTTTCAAATGATTCCACTTTTACATTTGTGACACTGCTGACCAAAAGCTAAGCACTTCTCTCATTTAGATTCATGACTGCCTCCAGAATTATGACAGTTAGTAATGAGGTTGGGTGTTATGGCCCATTTAGTTTAAATTTCTTTTTTATATTAGCTTTATGCTGTACACTATCAACATTCGCTCTGGCAGGCGCTACATGCACATTTTTCTCATTTGTAAGCATATTTGTATGCTTTTCTGTAAGCTCATATATTTGACCAATCTCAATGGCTTTGCTCAATGTTAGATCACTGTCACAAAGCAAAGTCTTTCTCGCTGCATCATTATTAACACCACACACAAGCCTGTCTTTTATTGACTCATCTATCAGATCACTAAATCTGCACATTTTTGCTTTATTTCTTAAGTTGGTAACATATGTTGCTATAGTTTCACCAGGCTTTTGATTTCTTGTGTAAAACATGTGCCTTTCCATTGTAATATTTGTTTGAGGGTTACACGTTTCTCTAAATTTAAATTTTAAGTACTGTTTCAGCTTGTATCACAATATGGCAGTTCTCCCCTCCCCTGCATATATGGCAGGTGCATACACAAATTAACGTTCCCTCTCAATGGCTTCTGAGCCAGCTAAATTAAGAAGTATAAATGCCTTTGTACTTGCATCTTTATCAGAAAATGCAGCCTGTATGAAAATATCATATTCTTGCTCAAACACTTGCCAGTT
Source organism: Protopterus annectens (assembly GCF_019279795.1). Lineage (NCBI taxonomy): Eukaryota > Metazoa > Chordata > Ceratodontiformes > Protopteridae > Protopterus > Protopterus annectens. The sequence goes on along the minus strand of NC_056730.1, from coordinate 128,061,268 downwards.
CTCAGCAATATTATTATCAAAGACCAGTAGTCCAGGTCTACAAAATCACTCTGCCATAACAACAAAATATGTTTAAATATAAGCACAGACCAGGTACTTGTAATTATGCTGAAATGTACAACAATCTCTTTGAAAAGGCTTTACTTTAACACTAAAGAAGAAAACGTATAACAAAGATCCACAGAATAAACGCTCGATCAGACCAATAAAAAACGATAATCAGCAAACCAACAAGCAGGTGACAGAGCGAACACGGCAGCATACACAGTCTCACTATGAACTGTTGATTAACATAATAGAAGTAAGCGCTTTCACAAAAAATGCTTCATCACACCTATACACATAAAAACAACGGTCTATTATATACTATAAAAAATTTTAAACCAACCAATTACATTACATACTTAATTGAGTCCAGCTCAACTTCTTAAGGAGACATCACAAACTAAAGTACAGCAGAGCTTCAAATCACATAAAAATGCATAACAAAAAAAATTTATTAAACCACATTAAAATATCATTATATTTATTATATTTTATTCATACATATATAAAAAACAACACAACAATGCACATATAAAAAATAATAAATATCTCAATAAAATAAAATATCTTACAATTGTTATTTTGGTATCCTCCATTTTGAGAGCCGATAGAGGCTCTGGGCTTAATGAAAGAGCATCTGTTAAGCCCTACTTGAAGAAACGGAGGGTACTAAAATAACAATTGTAAGATTTTTTATTTTATTGAGATATTTATTATCTTTTATATGTGCATTGTTGTGTTGATTTTTATATATGTATGAATATGTGATATTTTAATGTGGTTTGATAAAATTTTTTTGTTATGCATTTTTATGTGATTTGAAGCTCTGCTGTACTTTAGTTTGTGATGTCTCCTTAAGAAGTTGAGCTGGACTCAATTAAGTATGTAATGTAATTGGTTGGTTTAAATTTTTTTATAGTATATAATAGACCGTTGTTTTTATGTGTATAGGTCTGATGAAGCATTTTTTGTGAAAGCGCTTACCTCTATTATGTTAATAAACGGTTCATAGTGAGACTGTGTATTCTGCCGTGTTCACTCTATCATCTGCTTGTTGGTTTACTTTAACACTGCAAACACTCCGGACACTTCGGATACTTCAAAATGTTTTAGTTAATGAGAAAAAGTAGCACATTGTGAAAAAAAGCAGTCAGTTTAGCCTTTTCATATATCTTAACACATCAGAAATTATTTTGAACGCTTTTGTATTTATTTCAAATACTTTTATCATTATGTCACAATTTTAGACATTTCTTTTATCTATGTAATTATTTCAAAAGTTTTGAATGCTTTGCCATACATTCGGCAACTGAAAAATCATTTAAATGAGTTTAAGTACCTCTGAATAACTGCTGACCTATTTGCGAGTTCGATCCTGTGCATTCCTCCACTTCTAACTTTGTGCTTCATGGTTTGTGAGTTGCTTTAACTTTGGATCCCATTCTGACAACATGTCACATGTTTGGTGTATTCAAATGAGACACTGAGGCACTGTGATAGGTTCAAGTTGTTTATTGTACATAAATGCATCAGGAGCTGTAACTAGAACATATATTTAAGCTAACCGACTGACTCATTACTTCAAACACACACACATGTGCATCTCCATTCATGCCTGCATTCACTCTGGCTGACTATACAAAATGGCACTGATCTTGCACATGCTCAGTAACTTATATGCACATGCTATCTAGCTACAGTGGCTGACTAGGTACAATACACACAGTGATCTACACTGATAACATAGGGACAATTTTCCTTAAAAAGTCAACTTCATTAACCTTCTACAGAGAAATCATGATAATGAGAAAAGTTAATGAGACTGAAATGCTGTGCACACAGATGTATGCAGACTGCTACAGTTTCTGTGATGATAATAAATTACTGCTTTCATTTTGAATGATTCAGTAATAACTGAGATGGCGGCAAGCTTTATAAGTTAATTACACACTTCTCATACATTACTGTTAACATCATTCTTAGTGTGAAGTATCGTGCTCTGCCCATGTTGAAAGAATGGATTCACTGGAATGAAAGTGATTGTTCTGGCCATATAAAATAATAAGTATATGAAAAGTAATACATATATGAATAAATAAATATACAAAGTGAATGGTTTTGACTGGACGGTAAGACTTTTGTGAATAGGGGTAGGTTAACTACTGGGAGGCATAAATGACATCCAGTACTGTAGTACTATGTAAATGATGACAAGAGTAATAATATGCTCTAGAGAGAAGAGGAATGAAGGTCGGCAGGACTAAGACAGAATATATGTGTGTGAATGAGAGGGAGGACAGAGGAATAGTGAGGATGCAGGGAGTAGAGGTAGCGAACGTGAATGAGTTTAAGTACTTGGGATCAACAGTTCAGCGTAATGGTGAGTGTGGAAGAGAGGTGAAGAAGAGAGTACAGGCAGGATGGAGTGGGTGGAGAAGAGTGTCAGGAGTGATTTGTGACAGACGAGTACCAGTACTCTTTTGTTAACTGAAAATTCTTTACATTAGGTGCACCAGGAAGATGGATCACCCTCACATACCCCAGCTAAATATAATATAATGAAGATGTTTTACTTTATTATGCATTATATTTATTTGGGGTAGCTATTTTGATGTTCAAATGATCTGGCAAAACTGATCCAGCAAATTCTTCTGTGCAGCTGAAACATTGGTATGTGCTTAAGGGGTCATTTGCATATATCCCATTCTCCCCAACTAGAGGAGGATTTAGGTGTTATAGAGTGAAGACTCTAGCTTGGATGGATCTTTCTTGCAGTTTTTACTGAATGATTTGTCTGTGTGACATTTTTGTCTGTGGTTTGGATGCTATGTTGACTATTTTTCAGGCACCTTAATGTTCATAGATATCAGGTTTGGACTGAAGCCCTGTGTTTCCCAACTATAGTCAAGCAATCCACTTTTGCTATACTGACAAGTTCACAAAAAGTATGACAGTATGTTTATTGCAAGTTTTTTTTTGGCCCAAATGCAGCAGTAAATGCTTAACGCATAAGTTATGAGTATTCAGAAGCCACATTGCTGAAACACTACTAGGTTCTTAAGGGGCTATTTGCATATATCCTAGGCTTTGTTACAGGATATTTAAGGTATCCCCAATGAGGACTTTAGCTTAGCTTAATCAAGATCAACAGTTTACTACTCATGGGGCCAGATTCAATAACATCTACACTAAGTGTACACAATCTGTATTCAAGAACATCCCTACCACAAATTTTGCACTTTTTAGTCACTCAAAAAGATTACACTAAGTGTACAACTTGTCTATACTTTGGGGTAACCTTTATGAATCCCCTCAGCAAAAAACTAGTAGGAAAACTAAAATTAGCCGGTACTCAGGCTTTTGGAGTTATGTTTGTGTTGTCTGTTCACTCAGAATGATCTACACTTGGTGTAGGCATTAATGATTCCAGGGCATTTTGTTACAATGAATACTGACAGGAGATCATACAGACAATAAATAGTCAAATGGATCAAACATGGTATTTTGCTTAATATATGCAAGCAAAATGTGCATACACAAATCATCCAAAAAGAATGGAATAAGTATGCAGGCTACATGCATAGCTGGTGGATAGATGCTGATGTACGCAAAGTAAAGCAGAGAAATCTGAGATCACCTAATGTAATATTAAAGAGACATAACGGAAAAAGGCAAAAAAGCAAGTGAGAACAAAAGACAGAGGAAAAGAGCAGGAATTGTAAGATCTTTAATAATAGCAAGAGTATGGATGGCAAGAGTGAAGTGAAAAGAAATGAGTGACTAGAAGAGAAAGTCTGCTCTAAGGTCCACCGACTGGTTATACAGACAGTACAATTACCTCACCCACAGGAAAACACTTCCTTGTAATATCTGGGCTATTAAAAATTCTGGATTATCAAAGAAATATAATTCTGATTAAAACCAGAGACGTAACTTGTCAGGAAATGGAAAAATTCCAAAACCTCAATGACAGAGACACATTTCATTAATCTGAGAAGCCTATAATAAGCGTATTAGACGATATACTATTTTCCATTTCCTTTTAAAACAAACCTCCCTGAAAAGTCATTCTAGGCACCTATGAAAATGACAAACCAAGCAACTGGATTGACCTCATGCAAAAAGAAGGTAGAAGGCATCATTATAAGTTCTCAAGGCCTCCTTTCACAAACAGCCTTTTTAAATTAATTTTCCGAGTTGCTCAACACCAGTTCATGCCCAGCCACCACTTTGTCTTTTTCTAATCAACTCTTTTTTTTCCAGCCTTAGCAACAAAATAAATTAAAAAAAAAAAAAAAACTTTCTGATACTGAACATCAAGTGAATCACCAATATGTTTTGTTGGACTTCACGTCTGGTTTATAAAATTATACATCCATTTATATGGCCTAATCCTTCTATCACATCTAGAACTATGGAAACAAGCCATAGTTAGCACACTCCTAACTCTTCCTCTGATTTCTGGGCCACTGTTACTCTATCAACCACTGAAAAACTTTTTGAAAAGTTAGTTGTCTACCTGTATGTAGAGCTATAATATAGTATCTCCACCCACAGCATGATTTTTGGATGGCAGGGCAGAAAAATAGCACTGTATATATATATATATATATATATATATATATATATATATATATATATATATATGTGTGTGTGTACATATATATATATATATATATATATATATATATATATATATATATATATATATATATATAATCTTATGATATTCATCACAGTGCTGAAAAAAAAATACATGGTTCTGTCTTCATAGACATATTTTTGTCAGCTAACAGTTGTATTGTTCAGTTATGTTAATTATGCTGATATTAATCATATAAATAATTTATTCACATATACACATTCAAAAACAATATTTGATTATTTTCAATAAAATTATGTAACATTTTAAAGAAGCAAATTGAACATACTGTAATAAAAAATAACTTTTAACACTAACTCTCCGACAATGATCTCCTGAACTTACTTTTTCTGTTACAGTGTTTTCAATGTTATCATACTTAAGCTGAGGTTCCACCAACTCCTTCCTGCAGTGGTATCTTTCTTGCTTCTCTGAAATTTCCATTCTACCTTTTTACCCCTAGTTTTATTTATACAGGAATTGTCAGCTAACTTATATCATGATGGTACCCTAGCTGCATGTGTCTCCAAAATAGCCATTTCTTTATGCCTTCCCACAAGATTGCTATTAGCATTCTCATTGAAGCATTTTATCCCACTTCATCATGTCTGCAGGATTTCTTTGCTACAGGTATTTCAACACTCTTTAAGCCCTAGCAATAAATGCCAACAGAAGGATCCAGTTCCCCATTCATAGGTTCAGTAGCCACGCTTGGTGAGAGACTATGAAAAAGTTCACAATATGGATCACTAATGTTATACTTGACCTATTACATTTAACTTCCCATAATTGCTTAATAATTTTGCAGTCCCAAAATTTGTGTCACTGATCTGCTTTCTCTTCTTTATATGATTCACATATAACTGGTCTCTTAAACCTCCCTTTTCATTTGTACTTGTGTCCAGAAATCTTTATTCCAGTGTGAAAGAGATTTTTCAGAAATATAAAACTACCTCTTAAACAGGGGAAACTGCCTCTTGAAGATTTCCATGTTCTCTGAGCTTTGATTACCAGTGACTCTATTATACTCATTTGCTAATTTTAGCTCATTCTCTTTTAATCCATATATTGGGGTGTTAACATCCCCTTTTTTACCCTTTTCTCTTCCCATTGGCGTTATGGCTTCGTAAACCTTACTAGAATTTTTGATCTAATCAATCATAGTTTATTACTTCATATCTTATCTTTTCTATGAATAATATCAAATATTTTTTCACTGTTTCAAGGATTTTATCTCCGTATGGATCTTTTCTACAATGTTAAATAGAAATCTGTCACCCAATGCTTCTGCCTTAAAATATGTGCCTCAAGGTTTTATTCTATTACTTCTCTATCTCCTTTAATGGTTTGTCCACTCAACTTGTACAATGACCTCTCATCCTACATGAAACAATATGGTTATCTATTTTTCCAGTACCTACCACATTGCAGTTAAAATCAACCAGAAAAATGACCAATCTCTATTTTATTTATGGTTACAGAAACTGGAACTACTACTAAACACAAAGAAAACAAAAATTCTGACATTTCAAACCCAAACCCACAAAAAATCAAGCTAGTAACCCCTAACTGGCTTATGCTATGTAAATAACCATATAAAAGAGGCTACAAGCTTCTTCCAATATTCAGGTATTTGGCCTGACCAACATTTAGATTATCAAAATCACATTAATATAACAAGAACCAAAATTAACAAACTATTATTGTTGTCAATGAGGATTCCCAACTTTCTTTCATCAGAAAACAGCCACATAACTGGTTAAGATATCCTTCAAGCACAACTAAGATATGTCCACCCTATCGTTATTGTAGCCATCAAAGAAGAATCCTTCAACTATATAAAAATAAGCAGCTTTATCTACAGTTTTTTTTACCCTAGTCCCAAAGAAGAAAACCACTGCTTTATTCTAGCTGAAGCAAAATGACTACCTATAAAACAGATAACATTCACTATTAGGCTCCTTTGTTTTTAACTTGTTATAACTGGATTCCTTCCCCTTCCTAGATAGACACATAATACCCACATCCTCACACTATTAGTTTATATCACTTCCTCCCTCAGGACCCTTACTCCAGTCACAATGTAAGTAACTATACAAGGTAGAAAATATATTCCCTGTCATTGCCCCCAAATTTTGGGTGCCTTTTTCTTCTCTACCCTAAAAGTAATTTACTGAATTCAGATAAAAATATATTCTAAAAGGTAGAAGTGCACTTGTGTGTATAACCCAAAACAGTGCCTAAGCTCTGTCCCTTTCACAATTTGTCATATCTTTAAAATACATTATACAAGCATAGTACATTGTTGCATGATAGTATCTCTTCCATTAAATCCACTCCTCCTCCTCCCAGTAGCCACTCTGTCTGTCTCTCTCTACTTCTCTTTTTTCCCATTCATTTAAATCTGCGCCATATCCCAATACACCTTCTCTCTCTCTCTCTCTCTCTCTCTCTCTCTCTCCTTTTTTGTCTTCTTCAAAATAATACTTTTGTCTACTTCAGTCTTCTTCTTCTTCTTCTTCTTCTTCTTTTGGCTGCTCCTGTCAGGGGTCGCCACAGCAGATCAACTGTTTCCATGTCTTCCTGTCCTCAGCATCTTGCTCTGTCACACCAACCACCTGCATGTCCTCTCTCACCACATCCATAAACCTTATCTTAGGCCTTCCTCTTTTCCTGTTACCTGGCAGCTTCATCCTTAGCATCTTTTTTTCCAATATACTCTGCATCCCTCCTCAACACATGTCCAAACCAACATAATCTTGCCTCTCTGGCTTTGTCTCCAAACCTTCCAACCTGGGCTGACCCTCTAATATACTTATTCCTAATCCTGTCCATCCTCGTCACACCCAGTGCAAATCTTAACATCTTCAACTCTGCCACGTCAAGCTCTGACTCCTGCCTTTTTGTCAATGCCACTGTCTCCAACCCATATAACATAGCTGGTCTCACTACCCTCATGTAGACCTTTCCTTTCACTCTTACTGGTACTCGTCTGTCACAAATCACTCCTGACACTCTTCTCCACCCACTCCATCCTGCCTTTACTCTCTTCTTCACCTCTCTTCCACACTCACCATTACTCTGAATTGTTGATCCCAAGTATTTAAACTCATCCACCTTCGCCACCTCTACTCCTTGCATCTTCACCATTCCTCTATCCTCCCTCTCATTCACACACATATATTCTGTCTTAGTCCTGCTGACCTTCATTCCTCTTCTCTCTAGAGCATATCGTCTACTTCAGTATATTACATAAATGAGTAAAAGTGTATCCCTGAGCTACAGAAAAACTGCTAAGTTTAATTATTCAACTCTATGACTGTACTTAGTATACTGTTTTGACATTTTGATTAACTTCTAATTAATTATGTGTGTGCATTCTATAATCTATTTTGTGCAAATTTCAAATGTTGAATAATTTCTTCTGTTCATTGTATGTACTGTACTATCTGTGTGCATGTCAAGTGTTCATTTCTTTTGTTCTTACCTGAAATTGGTCCATTTGGATTAGTGCTGTAACCCAAATATAAATACATAAATGGATGAATGAATGACTGAATGAATGAATGAATGAATGAATGAATGAATGAATGGATGAATAAATTAATAAAAAATATAGAAGAAGCAGAGTTACACACTGCATTTTTGTTTAGATAGCATGATATACTGCCAGCTGCCTCAACATTACCATTGGGTGATTTTAACTATTTAATGGCAAACTGGGAAACATTAAGAGCTTCTTCTCAATATAAACTGGGATTCAGACATTTACTGAATTTGAAGCTATCTCAAACAGAGTTTCCTACAAGTGGTCATAACTTACTAGACTTTTCACAAATGTATGTAAACTGATTACTGAGCATGGCCTATAGAGCAATATTATTTAACATATCACACAAAAATCTTCAAAAGAGCTAAGATATATCAGTACAATAAATCAGATTATGGTGGTATTAAAAATATCTTAGGACTAATACAGCAGAATGAGTTATGCACAAATGATCACATAACGTGGTTGGGATCTGTTAGAAAAAGTATGTGTAATTACCCTATAAGTCACAGCTGCTACAAGATCAGAGATAACGTGAGCACCGTGTTGGTGTAGATGGAAGTTCAAATCATTAAATTGGAAGGCACAGCATGTACATTCAGTAAATAGTAGGTAACCATCTACAAACAAACAAAATAAAAGACTAAATCTGTCAAGGAAGAAATGTACAGAAAAAAAGGAAAAGAAGATGAAGAACTACTGTAAGAATATGTTAATTCGTAGTTACCACACCAATACAGATGGTGGGAGCACTAGAAATGATTACATTTTGGATATGTGATCTCCACATTTTAGTTTGGATCGTGGAAAAGGAGATCTCACAATGTTAGACTTGGATGTCAAGAACATTTCTTGTTATCTCTAGACGGGACTAAAGAATGTTGTTTCATTCTTAAAATTAATCAAAAGAACTTGCAGCATAAGTCATGACTTGTATCCAAGGAATACTAATAAATACACTGAGAGAGAAATTAGTATATCCATTATTCACAATCCGTAATGTATTATTTTAGAATGGCTGTTGACCATCTGAACAGAAATGAATATTTGCACTATCCATTTATAAGGAAAGTAATAGTTAAGAAGTCCATAATTACAGACTTATTAGCCGAACTTCAACTTTTGGCAAAGGCTATAAAAAATTCCTGGTTAGTATGCCTATTAAGAGTAATCGAAATGCCTACTAAGTACAATAGCTAATACTTCAAGGTATACCTGTGTTCAGGCCAGAAGCTTTGGTAAAACATACAGTATGACTCCACATTTGAAGAGTATACTAAATGGCTAACCCAAGTCTAATGGAAATCTCAAGATTTCACAGCATGCATTTGTATATCAGTCAACACAGGGGAGAATTCATAAAGGTTATGGAGAGGTGCACACTATGAGTACACTTGTGGTAACTATTTTGAATTCAAAGACATCTCTACCACTGTGCGGTAAACTTTTTGAAACAACAGACAGCTCCACTCCTGTGCTTTTGCATGAAGATATGCCACACCATGGTGGACTGTCTCCACAGTCATGCTACATATTAATGAGGCAGTCCAGGAGAGAGATATATGTTAATTAGCCATGTGGTCTCTCCCCCAGTTCTATCTTAGGGTGATTGTGGAGATTAGCACAGCTGTTCCTTCCACACTGTGGTAATGAAGGTGGGCAAAAGGCAGTGTTTATTCATTCATTGCAGTAGAGGTAAGTGCGGAGGAGTTTACTGGTAAGTTAGGGTTAGGAAGAGTGTGCATAAGTGCACATGAGGGGGTGCATGTATGAGTGTTTCTGTCAGTCTGGGAGATCGAAGTAAGGTAGTTAGGGATGTAAGTTAGGCAAGTGTGCGTGTGTGTATGTGTGTGTGTGTATGTGTGTGTGTGTGTGTGTGTGTGTGTGTGTGTGTGTGTGTGTATGTGTTGGACAAGTGTGTGTGTGTGTGTGTGTATGTGTTAGACAAGTGTGTGTGTGTGTGTGTGTGTGTGTGTGTGTGTGTGTGTGTGTGTGTGTGTGTGTGTGTGTGTGTGTGTTAGACAAGTGTGTGTGTGTGTGTGTGTGTTTCTTTGTGTGTGTATGTGTTAGACAAGTGTGTGTGTGTGCGTGTGCGTGTGCGTGTGTGTGTGTGTGTGTGTGTGTGTGTGTGTGTGTGTGTGTGTGTGTGTTGAGTTGGAACCTATATTATCCCATCTGACAGTGTAAGATCTACCTGCTAAGGAGATATTGAAGCAAGTGTTATTTGCAGGCAGTTCAGTGGCAGACAACCTGCTATAGAAAGAGTTTGTGGTTGATAACTTCAAATGTCTTTAGTAGGATAAGGAGCAAAATATGAGAAGCACAGCTATGATTCAGTTCATATGCCTTTGGTTTTGTCAAAAATAACTTTGTTTATCCCATGAAAAAAAATCCATATTGAGAGTCCTAATGGAGAGGTGAAATCATCAAGAGAATAAAACTGCTGGAGCTTCATTCATCCTAAAGTCTTAATGTGTGTTTTCACATTAAGACACTTTTTTGAAAGTCCTCACCAAGGCAATACTAATGTAGATTTTGTGCAGAAATGAAAACTGTGCTAACAAATAGAGCCACTGCAGTTTCAAACATATCTGCAGCTTTTTGTATAGGCTAAAATATCTAGTTTTTGCAAAGAAGGAAATAGCACAAAATTGGAACATATTTAGAAACAAACAGTTTAGGGACATGAACATACAACAAATTGAAAATGAGGTGACTGACTAACTGATAAATAGTTTGTTGTGGAATTTGTGATTACAGACGCTGTGATTAGTCAATAAATCCACAGGCAATATGATGGCTCACTTAATCCTTAAGAAACAGTATAGCAGATAGAGCAGAATATTTTTACTGAAGACACAACACAAAGTAAAGTTTTAGAATTTCCATGAGGAAAGTTGATTGAAAGTGCAGTTAGGATTAGTCATCAAGGGAAAGAACAGGAAACAGAGGGTAAAGATGATGTTCCCAGTCTAGACGTTAATGACCTAAGGGAAAATGTGCACAACAGTCACTATGAAATAGTGGCATGTCATTTTACAAATGTGATCATGACAAAGGGCAAATTACTGTATCAGGGATAAAGATCCAAAAAGGGATATTCTAGGCTGACTGCCTCTTCTGCTGTTTTGCCTTGCTCTTAACCAAATATACTGTTTACTTAAGAGACTACACTATAGCCATAGCTTGTCTTCCAGGAAACAACCTTGCCAAATGTCATTTCACCAGATCTGTGTGAATGATTTAAAACCATATAACTCAGAAAATGAACTAATCCCTGAATTATAAATGGTTTAAACTTTTTGGACAATGTAATGATGACTTTTGGCTTTGACAAATATCTGTGACAGCAACATTTACAGCTGGAACACTGATGCATCGGGAAAATAAGAAGCCTTGGAGAGAAATCTGACATAAAAGCACTTAAACAAGAAGAATTTTATGGATAGCAGTTAACAGATGAAGAGTCAGCAATGCAGTATGAATAAATGGGAACAGACTTAATAAGGGACATTTTACAAGACTAAAACTAATTTTGAAAAATGCCTTGATATCAAGGAATAAAATTCCAGCTATAAATCAGACTGCTGTGAGTTACAGCACAACGGCAAGAAAATTACAGAGCCAACTGATATTGCCAACATCCTGGCAGATAGGTTCAATACTAACTTTACCCCTCTCATCCCCTAAAGGGCCCATATCTATACAGAAAGAATGCAGAGTCCCTGTAATCACAATTACGCAGGGAAAAGCTGCAGTCTCTAAAGCCAAAAACACAGCATCCATGGGACCAGCCAACATAACAGGCTGCGTTTTACACGAACTTCAGAACAAACTGGCTCCCCACCTAAGCACCATGTTCAATAATAGCCTCTCATCAGGCTTTGTGCTCAATGAATGGCGCACAGCAACAGTTACCCCACTCCACAAAGGGGGAGCCACCACTGATCCCGGGAACTATCGCCGTATTAGCCTGATGTGCCTGTTCTGCAAGGCCATGGAATGTATCATCATAGAACTCATAAACAAAGACATTGGTAACCTCCAAACTCTGGATCCCACCCAGTTCGGGTTTGTGAAAGGCAGATCATGCCTCCTGAACCTGATCGACTTCTTTGAGGCAGTCATCAAAGCTGTAGATGAGGGTAAGGTGGTTCACACAGCCTATCTTGATCTCGCCAAGGCTTTCAACACCACCCCCCATTCTGGAATTATAGCTAAACTCAATAAACTAGGTATAAATCCCTACATCACAAGATGGGTTGCCAACTGGCTCACTGACAGAACCCACACTGTAAATTTGCAGACTCCAAATCTGACCTCAAACCAGTGACAGGTGGAGTACCACAGGGTTCAGTCCTGGGACCTCTTCTGTTTGGTATCTACTTCTCTGAAGTACAGGCTAACACAGAAGGCCTCTGGCTAATGAAGTTCACAGATGACTGCAAACTAGGAGCCATAGTCAAGTCCCCAAATGATGTGGACATCGTACAGAAGGGCCACGCTGAGACAGATACCTGGTGTCAGAGCCATGGCCTCAAGCTCAATGTGAAAAAGTGCAGTGTCACCCCCTTTGGTAAAAACTCTGTACCCATGAACTACCACATGGGCAGCAATCTACTTAACACCAAATGTGTGATAAGAGACCCTGGGACCCATGTGGACAGTAGTCTCTCCTTTGATAGTCACATCGCCACAGTAGTCAGGAAGTCCTTCTACCTCATCATAAAAGGGTTCTCATCGAGGATAAAAGAGGTCATTGTTCCCCTCTACTCGACACTCATTAGACCCATTATAGAGTACAATGCACCTTTTGGAATGTACCTCACAAAACATCTGCGGCAGCTGGAAAGGCCGCAGAAGTACCTCACAAAGAGGACTACTGGCCTCAAACAAATGCCCTACACTGACCGTGTCAAAAAGCTCCAGCTTTATTCCATAGCATATCGCCTACTCCGAGGTGATCTCTGCCTAACATATAAAGCTATGTCAAACCCAGAGCTGTTGGACATGCTACACCTGAAGAAATCCCAATCCCTCCGAGCTACATGCTCTAGGGACCTAAACCTTGTCACCACAATAAACAGGACATGCTGGAGGGATAGATTCCTGTCCCAGAGACTTCCTGTACTCTGGAACAGGCTACCCATCTATGTCAAGCAAAGTTCTTCATTAGCACTCTTAAAGAAAAATCTTGATGAGTGGATGGGAAATAGGAAATACACCTTGGGGATCACTTTTGTGTCTCTGCCCAACGTGGCACAGGAAAATAACTTTCTTGGGTGGCATAAGCAAGTGAACCTTGTTAGCTAGGCTTATGTAGGCCCTTGGGCTGATACCCTAGTACCTACCTATGAACCTATCAACCCTAGCTCCTGGACATGTACCTGGACTAGTGGCTTTCCCTGCTACTGGCAGATTCTGTTGGTGCAGTCTGTGCTGCCCACCATGGGTTCCTTTAGACACATGAACAGTACTGGGGGTCCCCTTCCTGTGCAGGGCTACCCTGCTGGCCAGGTTTAGGTCTCCCTTCTTCCCCAACTCATCTGAAGTAGCACATTGTCTATCAGCTAACCAGATCCTCATGTCTTCAGGCAAAGTGCTAAGGGCTTGCTCCCTCACCAAAAGGTCTGCCAGCCTTTCAAAAGTGGTGACCTGACATCCACTCACCCAGCTATGAAAATAGTGCTCAGTTCAGCAACATATTCACACTCACTTTCATCTGCCTTGCGTCTGTACTCACAAAACTTTTTCCTATACATTTCAGGTTTTAGCTTAAATCATTCTAAAAGACATTTTTTTACAACAGTATAATCAAAACAGACAGCTTCAGGCATTTTTGACAAAAAACTTACAGCTTTCCCATGGAGTAAGGGGGTCAGGAACCATACCCAGAGCCTTTGGTCAACACTATACTGTTTGCATACCCTCTCAAACATATGAATGAAACTATCAAAATTACCCATCTCTTTAAATTGTGGAAGAAATTTACTGACCTGTTGTACTGCTGTGGTCCAGTTACTCCCTTCCCCATTTCCTCCATGACTCTGGCGAAGAGTCAGCATTTCTCTCATGCCTCCTCTGATGCTCCTTTTCTTCGGCTTTTATCTCCAAACGCTTGGCCTACAACTCAAGTCGCTTTAGCTCCAGCTGGATTTTTAAGTCCACTGCAGAAAGGTTGAGCTATCCATTCTCTGAGGATATTGTATCTCCACTGCCAGTCTGATTGTCCTTCACAGAAAGGTTGAGCTGTCCATTCTCTGAAGATATTGTATCTCCACTGCCAGTCTAATTGTCCTCCTGGATGCTGTTTTCTGATGCAGCTGTAACCAAGGCTGCAATCAGGTCTGCCTTAGTCAGGTTTCCATGCACCAGTCCCCTAGCCTGGCACATTTCCACCAGCTGGCCCCTTGTCATCTTTCCATACTCCTCTGCTGACATGCTGCCTGCTCACACTGACTAAGCTAACAAAAGAAATAAAACAATTGTGATCTGAACTCTTGAGTATTCACTGCATGTCTGTTGTAGAGTACACAACACCTTCAGAGTTCATTGTACATAAGGTACAGGCTTCACTCAACCTACACCACTACAAGCAAATTAGTATTTGCCAACTAATTAATATGTGATGTGGATATCCCACCACTGCCACCAATTAATATGTGACGTCCGTGCTCTGGCCCAGCAATCAAGAAGCCTCAAACCTCACCACTAACACCAGAGATGGTGTCTCATATAGGAGAAAAGGATAAATACACATGGTAAAGTGCAATTTCCATTAAGAGCACACAGAGATCACAGTCAGTCTGGGGCTGGTTGCTGCCCTGCTTTCCAGGTCCCCAATAAGACTCCCCAAAGGCACAGATATAGGGTCCAGATCTCAGCCTAGCTGGCAAGCTAACCTCCAGTACCCTCTCTGTCCAACTAGTGCTTTGTGTCCCTGCACAAGTAGCTGACACACACATACTTAGAGATAAGAATTTACACAACTTCACAGACACTCCTGGGAAAGGCTGGCACAGGTTCTCTAGCTGTGCCCCTATGCTCAAACTATACAGTAGTAATTACTGCCACCACCAGCTAATATTTATCAGCTACCCAAAGGCCCTTAAAAGGGTGTCCAATTATTACTGTCCAATATTATTATCCAACAGCAGTGTAACTAAGCAATCAAGGCTTATCGAAAGGGCTTAGTACAGGATCACTTATAAGTATGGAATGTACTCTAGAGATTAATTTATCTCTACATAAACCAGCTACAGTCGAAAAGGATTTAAAATATTTAATAATAAATACTAAAAACACAAGACAATACTACTACACCACAGTGCCATTCAGGAGTTCAGAGATCACACAGAAACTTAAAATAATTCAGTAGTACAGTTCTGACATAACAAAAAAACACTTAGTCTAATCTTTTCTAATTCCTAGCTATTGCTACAAGAAAACATACTTCTAAAGTACAGTAAAAAAAAAAAGCAGGAGGTAGCAGCCATGGCTATGTAGAATAAGAGCTTTATTAGTAAAAGAGGTAAGCGCTTTCATGGCACCAGCCACTTCATCTACATAGCCGTGGCTGCTACCTCCTGCTTTGTTTTTTACTGTTCATTTTATTGTTGTTGGAGGTAACTCTTGCCAGCACCATTTGGTTTTTACTGCAGATACTTCTAAAGTGACTTACTTACATAGAGCATAAGGCAGAATGTTGAGTTGGTAGTCAGACAAAATGCTTGCAGTGTCTCTCTGAGCAATAGTTTTTAAAATAACTATCAAACATTTCTGCTGGGCCCTCACAGATTACATAATTTTTGACACTTAGCCTGGGGTTCCCAGGCCAACAGGCTACATTATTTAGCAAGCTAACTCTTGCTCAGGAAGCTACACCAATAAAAGACATTTCACATGTATACTCTAGTAATTATTTCTTAAGTTAGAATAACATAAAGAATGTGCTAGCCCAGACAGACTGACTCTGAGCTCTAGAGATCAAAGGATAGATCTGAAATAATTTTAACTTCAAAAGAAAATTTGAAATGCTTGACTTAGTTTTCCATACAGCAGATGGCAATGTTGCTACAATCTTGAAGTTCAACATTTTACAGTATTTTCTTTCATTTAAGAAACAAGCCTGTATTTTACATTTATATTTACAAATGCCAGAATTATGTATCAAATTCTATTTGACTAGGCTGGCAGCCTTTGCCCATCTCTACCAGTCTTCACATCTCTTCACCCATCTCTACCCAGTCTTCCCACCCTCATCCACACTTCCTGCAAGAGGGTTACAGTGCTTGCCTAGTGACTGTCCAGATGTGCACGGGCAGCTTAGACTTTGACTCTGGTTGTGGGTCCATTCCACAGAGGTTTGTAGTTTAGGGTTTGGGTGAAGGGACCCAGTGTAGTTTGGAAAATAGTCACTCTGTGAGTTAACAGACATTAGTTGCTGGTTTGTGCTGGGATAATTTTTAACAAGTTATGGCTTCCAAGATATTGCTGTTGCCAGTAGTTCTGACCACAGTCAATAATTAATTTGCTTTGGAGGCATTTCATGATCCAACGGCTTAGGGGATAATGCATGGTAGGTCCCAACTTTTCATTGTCCAGTTTGGGGATTTTGGTAGGTGTGTCCTCCTGTTTCAAGACTTACCTCGTAATTATCTAGAATTTTATTGAAGGTCCAGATTTTGCTGCATGTTCTGGCTCTGTTCCACATAAGAATCAGTGGTTTTCTGGTAAATCGCAGGTATGCCTGGAGGTTTGAAGTCACTGTATAATGACAGACATTTGGATATGGGATTAAGTCGCTGTCCCACTTTCACTTATTCCTTTGTCACGATTCCTTGCTATAACAGGTTGAGAGTTGTGTTTTGTGTGGTTGATGTGGGGTACTGTGAAGCAAAGTTTGTACATCGTTGGTGATTGCAGAGTTTTTTGCTTTGTCCAGGTTTTTCGCTTTGAGAGCATAAGTACTATGCTCGGGCATGTTAGAGATGACTCCATATTCATAAGTATGTTTCCATTTTCATAACTTTGGTTTCTGGCAAATTATTTGGCAATCAGTAAGATTGAATTTTGTTGCTAATGACAGACATTTGAATTGCAGTCTTCATACTCTTTGGAATCACATGTTTACATATGTTTACAATGGGGATAGTCATTTTGGCATGGTAAAATAGTAGTGATGGTGGTACCTCAGTCCTGAGCTTGCTTCTTAAGGTGAAATGATTGTGTTTATTTGTTTTTTTTTTCATGGCCTGGAGTGTGAGCCACGTAATGGGCAGATGCTGAGCAGGTGTGGGAAGTCGTAGCAGCCTGTCTTGATGTTGGCTCATATTTAGATCCAGGCATATAAAATTGTAGTTTTCTGGCAACTAATGGAAGTAGGAATTAGGAGGATAAGGGGAGGATAGGGTTAAATAGGAATGCGGGATGAGTGGGAGGAAATGAGTTAAAGGTAGGGAGGAGCTTAAAGGGTTTTAGGCAATTGTAACTGGAGTAAGAATCACATTTTTGACATGAACTTTCTACCCACTCTCCCTCCCCTTTTAGTGGGGATTTTAGGTATTTTTCAGTTTGGGTAGGGCAGAGAAGAGGGGCAGTCTTGCCCTCTTCCATTCCATAACAGGTGGTGGATGTTCAGTTCAATAAGCTGGGAAAGGCAAATGAGCAGTTGCACTACTTGATAAGGAAAGGCAAGTGAGCGGTTGTTCTGCTTGATAAGGAAAGGCAAGTGATTTTTGCTTTGCTAGATAAGTAAATAAGCAAGCAGAGCTAAGTTGCTTATTTGGTTGGAGGTAATTCAATAAATAGTAACTGAAGTGAGTGGTACGCTGCTTCAAAAGTAAGCGAGTTGAGGTATGGACGCTGCTTAATAATCAGGATGAGCAGGGTCATGCTGTCCAAAGTTAATGTTACATGGATGTTATTTTCACCTATATCATGTTTTGGTTGAAAGTAATGAATTTTGGTTAAGAATCATGTTTATGAAAGTGTAATAAAGGTCATCAAATGTCATTCGGTGTGATGTTTTTATTGAAGGGGACTGGGACAAATGAGGTTTGGAAAGACCAATTTGTCCAGGGACATCTTCAAGTGGGGCTAGATAAATAGAGTAGTAGGAATTAGATGGATAAGGGGAGGATAGGGTTAAATAGAAATGAGGGATGAGTGGGACGAAATGAGGTAAGGGTAGGGAGGGACTTAAAGGGTTTTAGGCAAGTGTAACTGGAGTAAGAGTCACATTTTTTGTGTGAACATGCTAACCGCCCTCCCTCCCCTTTTAGTGGGGTTTGCGGGTATTTTTCAGTTTGGGTAGGTCAGAGAAAAGGGGCAGCCCTCTTCTCTTCCCCCTCTGGTGGTGAATGTTCAATTCATTAAGTTGGGAAAGGCAAGTCAGTGGTTGCGCTGCTTGATAAAGAAAGACAAGTGAGTGGCTGTGCTCCTTGATAAGGAAAGTCAAGTGAGGGGTTGTGCTGCTTGATAAGTAAATAAGCAACCGGAGGTAAGCTGCTTATTTGGTTGGAGGTAAGTCAATAAATGGTAACTGAACTGAGTGGTATGCTGCTTCATAAGTAAGCAAGTGGAGGTATCGATGCTGCTTACTGATCAGGATGAGTGGCGTCACGCTGTCCTAGGTTAATGTTACATGGATGTTATTTTCACCTATATCATGTTTTGGTTGAAATTAATGAATTTTGGTTAACAATCTTGTTTATGGAAGTTTAATAAAAGTCATCAAATGTCATTCGGTGTGATATTTTTATTGAAGGGGACCCGGACAAACTGCTTTATCTTCTTGTGACAATACTGAACTATTATGATTCTTTCTAACATAAAGTATGAGGAATTTCACTTTGCAGCTTATCCTGTGTGTATGATAAACTGTGCTAGGAGGGACTGCTGGGGAAAATGCTGTGCAGCAGTGACTTATGTGACTGCTGTATTAATGATAGGCTGATCAACTACTGCACTACAATTCTAACAGTAGTAACTGAATGACAGATTACGATTGCAGCAGAACCTGTTTCCTCACAAGTATATCAAGTGCAGGAAATCCAGCCAGAAATCATTTGTAAGACATGTTATATATTATTACAATAAATATTTATGTAACAAGTCTTGCAATTAAAAAAAAGAGATTATTATTTTGGACATCTAAACTTCTGAGCAATAGAAAAAATCAGCAGGTTACAATGTAAACTGAATTTTGAAGCTGATTGTGTTACTACATTCCTATGCTTTTATTCTCTGACTCATAATATCTGATATCCACACCTATATAAAATAGCTGCTTTGAAGAAAGGATGCAGGAAAAGCTGCTGGAAAGTCATCAGGTTACTGGTGTACTAAACTGGAAACTTTTTTGCAGTAATTTGTTTAAGTACAATGATAGTGGGGTTAAAGTGTTCCTTAGAAAACATCTATAATATTCATATTAACTTTTCCAATAAGAAAGTTTATTAATGTAACCAGTGTTGTACAGTCAGAGAATTTCTGCTCTCAGTAAGAGAAACAGCATCTAAACAGGTAAAAAATATACAGTGACAAAGGTCACTACTCTAATGTCTCTGAAACACTTTCAGATATCTATCTTTCTGGGCCCTTGTTTTTTACAAAGTGTATACTTCTTGCCTGCAAACCAATTAGGACTTCAGTTGGTATATAATATAAGATATAACTGTTATTTACTTATAAGCAAAGATCCAGTGTATAACACTCTGGTAATGAATATCATGATGATTCTTTTATTATTTTTATACATGCAGTTTACAGATGTCCCTTCACCTCCCAGAATACTTCCTTGCTCTTTTTTCTTCCTGTTAACTCTCTCTCACTAATGCCTTCTCTCATCTGTACACTGAAGTTCACATTTCCGCAGGAGAGATTAACTTTAATGGCATCCTGTTGTTTTCCCATGGGGTGTCACTTGTAGGGGAGAGAAGAACATTGGTAACATCTGGAAGACTGATCAGTACTTTTTATTTTATGGCTATGGCCTTCCCAAGCCCATTGTGCTAATGCATAAAGTGTCTGGCTATGCATTTGTATAGGATATTATGCGCCCCAAATCCAATAGGCATGCACTAAAAATGCCAAAACCAAGCTTACTTCTTGAATTACTCAGAACTGCTCAATGACCTTCACCTGGGAATGTTCCTGCAATAATAAGCTTCACATCACCTCCTTCAGCTACTCAGCCCTCAGTCCCAACAGCTGACCATCCTACAACAGATCCATAAATGAACCCAAAATACTGACATTGCTGTCTGGCACATTCCCTCTGTACCTACAGAATAAGCTTAAATGTTTCCCTTTCAGTTAAACACAATGTTGGAAAATACAGAAATAGGAAAAAAAATCCAAAACAATAATATTTTTAAATACTGAACATTGTAATTAAAACATAAATTAAAGACTATTATTTAGGTATAATGTCCTATACTTTTGTTTGCACACATATATGTGACTTCAGAAATTTTTGTATAGACTTGATGTGTCAGAGCTATAATCTACCTGACTGATATGTGGCATCCAAAGTTACCTCTAATGGACTAAGGAATGTTCTGCAACTATAAGCTGAAGTTACCACAATAGAATATCTCTGGATTCTCTTGTTCACTGCAGTAGATATTATCTTAAAAGCAAGCAGGTTCTAAAATCTGCATATTAGTAAAATATTAGTATAAATATGTTTCTAATTGTATAACAAAAGAAGAACCAGCACAGGCAACCACAGACTTCACAAGACGCCACTGTAATCTTTAAAACTGCAAAATTTATTGTGCACTGATAAGAACGGTAAGTGCTTTCACTATAGCTTCATCAGACCTTTACAAACAGAAGAAACAGGTCTGCTTTTATATAAGAGCAATCAATCAATTGGACTCAATTAGCTGTAATTAAAACAGCTTGATGATGTTAGAATACTATTAAGGCATCTAAAAAATATACAAACATTAATAGTAACATCATTTAAATGATGAATTGTAAATGAAAGCCTGAAACGGCTCATACAAAAAATAATAATTTGTATGTATGATATAAATATACATTTAAGAGTTACATATAAAAAATAATACATATAAAAAATATATACAAATAAAAATACATATGAAAAGTGGGGTGGGGGAGACATCTGTTGCTACCCCCTAACCTTACATCCCCTTGGTTTTAATACTGGTCTCAAGGAAGCTCTTTCATTGAGTCCCTTCCTACAATCAGCCCTTCATCTCATAATCCATCCCATCAACCTGTTTTCAGTCCCATTCCTAATATCTCCTCCACGTATAATTGGCTTAATGACTTCCATAACCCTGAACTTAAATTGATGTTTTTGGCTCCTTTCCATGTGGTCAATGCAACTTTTGCTCCTATATTGATACAAGTGACAGTTTTATACATCCAGAGATGAAACAGATGTACAAGTTTCATGTTTCAGGTAATTGTAACACTGCACATGTAGTCTATTTAGCTGTGTGTGATTGCTGTGGATATTCTATGTTGGGAAAACCAACAGGGAACTAAAAACTAGGATTAGGGAGCATTTATATGCCATTAGGGTTGATTCATCAACCAATGCTTTAGCCAAACGTCAAAATTAATGGCACTGAACATCAGTTTAAGTTCAGGGTTATGGAAGTTATTCAGCCAATTATATGTGGAGGAGATATTAGGAATGGGACTGAAAAGAGGGAGATGGAATGGATTATGAGACTAAGGGCTGATTGTGGGAAGGGACTCAATGAAAGATCTTCCTTGAGACCAGTAATAAAAGCAAGGGGATGTAAGGTTAGGTGGTAGTAACAGCGTGTCTTCCCCACCCCACTTTTTATATGTATTTTTATTTGTATATATTTTTTATATGTATGATTTTTTTATATGTAACTCTTAAATGTATCTTTATATGATACATACAAATTTTTATTTTTTGTATGAGCCGTTTCAGACTGTCATTTGCAATTCATCATTTAAATGATGTTACTATTAATGTTCTTATATTTTTTAGATGCCTTAATAGTGTTCTAACATCATCAAGCTGTTTTAATTACAACTAATTGAGTCCAATTGATTGATTGCTCTTATATAAAAGCAGACCATTTTCTTCTGTTTGTAAAGGTCTGATGAAGCTATAGTGAAAGCGCTTACCGTTCTTAACAGTGCTCAATAAGTTTTGCAGTTTTAAAGATTACAGTGGCATCTTGTGAAGTCCGTGGTTGCCTGCGCTGGTTCTTCTTTTGTTATTAGATTTATAGTATTTACAAAAGCAATAAGGCATTTACTTCATTTGTTGCAGCTTTCGTTGTTTTGCTTTTACTTATGTTTCTAATTGTACTTGATTTCTTCACTGTATGTGTAGATTAAATTTATGAATTTTAATCCTGCCTTCACTAGTCATACTGGCTGTATTCAACTTAAAGTTTTATATAGAAATAACAATTAGAAGCCATGTCCGTTTGCTAACAGCTACTCCATGCTCCTGGAGATAGTTCATAGTAATGAAATATACTTATTATTATCATGGAACTTATAAACAAAGACATTGACGACCTTCAAACACTGGACCCCACCCAGTTTGGGTTTGTGAAGGGCCGATCTTGTCTCCTGAATCTGATTGACTTCTTCGAATCGGTCTTCAGAGCTGTGGACAAGGGTAAGGCGGTCCACACAGCCTATCTGGACCTCGCCAAGGCCTTTGACACCATCCCCATCTCTGGAATCATAGATAAACTTACTAAGCTGGGCATAAATCCCTATGTCACTTGATGGGTTGCCAACTGGCTTACTGACAGAACCCAGACTGTAAAAGTAGCCGACTCCAAATCCAGCTCCAGACAAGTGACAAGTGGAGTACCTCAGGGTTCAGTCCTGGGACCACTCTTGTTTGGCATCTACTTCTCTGAAGTACAGGCCAACACTAAGGGACTCTGGCTAACAAAGTTTGCAGATGACTGCAAACTGGGAGCCATTATTGAATCCCCAAATGATGTGGATATTCTACAAAAGGGCCTTACATAAACAGATGCCTGGTGCCAGAGCCATGGGCTCAAGCATAATGCCAAGAAATGTATAGTCATCCCCTTTGGAAAAAAACATGTACCCATGAACTACCACATAGGTGGCAGAACACTAAACATCGAAAGTGTGATGAGAGACTTAGGGACACAAGTGGACAGTGGTCTCACTTTCAATAACCACATCACCACAACAGTCAGGAAATCCTTCTATGTAGCACACCTCATTACTAAGGGCTTTTCATCCAGAAAAAAGGAGGTCATTGTCCCACTGTACTCATCCCTCATTAGACCCATTAGAGAGTATAATGCCCCATTTGGTATGTACCTCACAAGACATCTGCAACAGCTGGAAAGACCACAGAAATACCTCACTAAAAGAATCACAGGCCTAAAGCAGATGCCATATGCTGACCGTCTAAAAAAACTCCAGCTATACTCTGTGGCATATCGTCCACTCAGAGGCGATCTCTGCTTAACATACAAGGCCATGTCATACCCTGAGCTGTTGGACATGCTCCACTTAAAGAAATCCCAATCCCTCAGAACCACATGCTCCAGGGATCTAAACCTTATCATCACAATGAACAAAACATGCTGGAGGGATAGGTTCCTGACCCAGAGACTCCCCATACTCTGGAATAGACTGCCCATACATGTCAAGCAGAGCGCCTCATTGAACCTCTTCAAAAGGAACCTTGATGATTGGATGGTAGATAGGAAATTCACCCCGGGGATCATGTCAGTCGCTCTGCTAGACAGGGGCCCAGAGAAGTAAATATTGTGGGAAGAAATTTCCAGGGAATTGTTATGACCAGGCTTGCATAGGCCTTAGGGCCGATAGCCTAGTACCAACCTATGAACCTATGAACCTCTGGGTGCATTATGATCAATTTGCAAAAAATTGTCTTTCCAAGAAAACTGCACATTTTTTCATCAAAATGATAGTTTGCTAAAAGCAGGTGTTAATTGGGAAATGCAGTTTTAGAAAATGAAAAATCACTAGAACTTACACTAACAAAATTAATATCATTGCTTAGTTACATAAAACCAGAGTTTCATATCTTGCTTATATGCAAAAAACATGGTCTGAAATAAAATTAATGTAATACAGGGTAGGTTAAAATTAATCATTTACAGTGAGTCATGACTGCTAACTTAAAATCAACACAGATATTTTATTCAGTGACATAAAAGAAATATACAGCATTTTATTCAATATCAGTATACTGAACGATTCCAAAAGAACACTTAAAATGAAAAGAAACTAAAAGGTTTTACCTTATTTATGTGTACAAAATCAGTCGCTATGAGGCCACTACAGGAAATGTTATAAGCAACTCTGAAGTTGATGCTAAATACAAAGTGGCAGACAGGAACTAAAGGTCAGCAAATGACTAACGTCAATTTCCTCTACAGAAACTAATTACTGATCTATGTTTATAACAAAAATAAAAAATAAATAAATACAGTTTGTTAAACTGTTAAAATACATGCTATCTTCGGTGTTACTGCTGTTATTAAGCATGCCCAGCTAGTACTCTGCACTAAATGTTTCTGTTCAATTTAGAACCTTTGAAGGTAATGTTAGAGAAGTATTATAGGTTCATAGGTATATAGTAAGATAATGACCACCAGGATATTTGAAAGCCTAGCTTTGCAACCCAACCCAACTCAATTGCATCCGCTTGTAATATCTGAATCTTAATTGGGGATGGCTATGTTTTGTTAGGAAGAGTATGTTTGGAAGTTGCTAAAAAAATATGTGGGGGGTATGTTACTTAGTGAATTTTTACTGTTGGCCTATGTCTATAAGAGACATGGGGTCCAGTCCATGGACAAATTTATAATTACCCATCCAATGTTAGTTAGGGGATTATACAGTCAGCTTATGTCTATAAGAGACATGGGAACCAGCCCAGGGATGAATTTGTGATTTACAATCCAATGGTCAAGATTATGTTTGAATAGGGTTAGGAATGGATGCTGCTTTACATGCATGTTGAGCCTATTCCAGAGCATGGAGATCCTTTGAGTCACATATCTGTCTCTCCAGCATATTCTATTAATGCTCCAAGCAAAGTTCAGATCCCTGGATTTTGCAGATATGCAAAAGTTCCATCAGGGTTGGATCAATGGATGCTTTATATATGCCAAACACAGAACACCTTTCAACAACCTGTAGGAGACCAAGTATAGAGACAGGGATCTAAGGCAGTCTATATAGGATAGTGTGTTAATACCCTGGATTATCTTGATGAACATCTATGAGGATTCTAGCTGTTGCATACGTCTGCTGAGAAACATGCCAAAGGGGAATTGTACTTAATGATGTCTGATAACAGATGAGTTAAGTGGTACTATAGTTCCTTAGAATGGGATGTCATACCCTTAATTATAAGTTGGGTGATATAGAATGATGTCATACC